>NW_027186304.1:34547708-34604938 GCF_028583685.1 Petaurus breviceps papuanus | reverse complement strand
TTCCTTCCTTCCTTCCTTCCTTCCTTCCTTCCTTCCTTCCTTCCTTCCTTCCTTCCTTCCTTCCTTCCTTCCTTCCTTCCTTCCTTCCTTCCTTTATTTCTTTATTGGTGTGTGTGTATGTTTTCTTTTGCAACATGGCTATTATGGAAATATATTTTGTATGACTTCACATATATAATTGGTATCATATTGCTTGCTTTCTTAAGGGGTAAGAAAGGAATGGGAGGAATGGAGAGAATTTGGAACTCAAAATTAAAATTAAAGTGAATGTTAAAAAAATTTTTAAATGTGATTGGGAAATATTTAATGAAAAGCATAAAAATATATTTAAAAAGATTGTCTATTCGTTTGACTGATCCTATAACTCTTCTTTTATTCCCTCACTCAGACGGATTTTGCCATTTGTTATTTGTTTCATTTTCACATTGCATTCTGGCCAGTAAAAAAAAAATCAGTCTATCTACATGTACATATATGCACAGTGATTCAAGAAAAATTAATAACAGATGTGATGGAATAGCACAAATGTCTCTCTTCTAACTTTACTAGTGAATTCTAGCCTAACAGATCTGCTTGGTTTAGAGTCCAGAGCATAGACATTATAGACTAAGATGCTGTTTGTTAATAGACTAAAAGGTCATTATGATAGTATAGTCCAAAACTGCTTTATGAGTTTACAAACTTCCTTCTGTTTCCTTTTTCCTCTCTCTGAATTAGATATGCTTAAGTCTTTGAATATTTGGCCCTTGGAGTTCAGATCAGACAGACTAACTGGGACTTCTGTACTGTATAAAACCCTAAAAAAATGAAAAAAAAACCCAAACTTCAGTGATCATCTTTCTCCTCCTATTTATTTTATTTTTAAATATTTATTTTTTTTTAGTTTTCAACATTCATTTCCATAAGATTTTGAGTTACAATTTTTTCTCCCTGTCTTTCCCCTACCCCCACCCCAAGATAGGAAGCCTACTGAATACTCCTTCCCCCAATCTGTTCTTATATCCTTCCCCATCACCCCCCTAACTTTCTAGTAGGGCAAGATAGATTTCCATACCCCATTGCCTGTAATATCTTATTTCTCAGTTTCATGTAAAAAACATTTTTTTAAACATTTGTTTTTAAAACTTTGAGTTCCAGATTTTTTCCCTTCTTTCCTCCTCCCCCTCCCCCACAGGAAAGATAAACAATTCAATATAGGCTGTACATGTGTAGTTACATTTATTGTGAAAGACTAACTATATTTCCCTCCATCCTATCCTGCTCCCCACTTATTCTATCTTCTCCTTTGACCCTATCCCTTTCCAAAAATGTTTGCTTCTAACTACTCTCTCCCCCAATCTGCCTTCCCTTCTATCATTCCCCCTCTTATCCCCTACCCCCTTATTTTCCTGTAGGGTGAGATACCCAAATGAGTGTGTATGATATTCCCTCCATAAGCCAATTTCAATGAGAATAAGGTTGTTCCATTCCCTTTCACCTTCCTGCTCTTCCCCTCCATTGTAACAGTTTTCTCACCTCTTTTATATGAGATAATTTACCCTAATCTATCTCTTCCTTTCTCCTCTCAATAAATTTCTCTGTCAGCTCTTAATTTTATTTTTTAGATATCATCCCTTCATATTCAACTCATCCTGTGCCCTCTGTCTATGTATACATGAAGATACATATGCCCACACTTACATATATATTTATATATATACATACACCATCCTACATATACATATATATGTATACACACACACACATATATATATACATATACATATATATTCCCTTCAACTATCTTCATACTGAGAAAAACCTTATGAGTTACAATTATCATTTTTCCATGTAAGAATGTAAATAATTCAGCTTTAATAAGTTCCTTATGATTTCTTTTTCCTGTTTACCTTCTCATACTTCTCTTGCTTCTTGTATGTGAAAGTAAAATTTCTGTTCAGTTCTGTTTTTTCATCAAGAATGCTTGAAAATCCTCTATTTCATTAAATGACCATATTTTCCTCTGTAGCATTATACTCAGTTTTCTTGGGTAGGTGATTCTTGGTTTTAATCCTAGCTCCTTTGACCTCCAGAATATTATATTCCAAGCCCTTCGATCCCTTAGTGTAGAAGCTGTTAGGTCTTGTGTTATCCTGATTGTGTTTCCACAATGCTCAAATTGTTTCTTCCTGGCTGCTTGCAGTATTTTCTCCTTGACCTGGGAACTCTTGAATTTGGTTATAATAATCCTAGGAGTTTTCTTTTTGGGATCTTTTTTCAAGAAGCAATTGGTGAATTCTTTCAATTTCTATTTTGCCCTCTGGTTCCAAAATGTCAGGGCAATTTTTCTTGCTAATTTCTTGAAAGATGGTGTGTAGGCTCTTTTTTTGATCATGGCTTTCAGGTAGTCCAATAATTTTAAAATTCTCTCTCCTGGATCTATTTTCCAGGTCAGTGGTTTTTCCAATGAGATATTTCACATTGCCTTTATTTTTCATTTGTTTGGATATGTTTTGTAGTATATTGATTTCTCATAAAGTCATTAGCTTCCAATTGCTCCAATCTAATTTTGAAGAAGTTATTCTCTTCGGTGAGCTTTTGAAATTCCTTTTCCATCTGGCAAATTCAGATTTTTAAGGCATTCTTCTCCTCACTGGCTTTTTGGGCCTCTTTTGCCATTTGAGTTAGTCTATTTTTTAAAAGTTTTTTTTTGTCTTTATTAATTTGTTTACTTTTAGTTTACAAGATTCAGTTACACAATCGCTTGAGTTTCAAATTTTCTCCCCCTCCCTGTCCTCCATCCTGCCCCCCCCCCCCCCATGGCAGCATGCAATCAAGTATAGGATCTGCAAATACTTTCACATTAGACATTAGTCAGGTTGTAAAGGATTGTAACCAATGGAATGAACAATGGGAGAAAACAAAACCAAACAAGAAAAAGAAAGAGAGCAGGTAGAGTTAGTCTGTTTTTTAAGGTGTTCTTTTCTTCAGTGTATTTTTGGGTCTCCTTTAGCAGGCTGTTGACTTGCTTTTCATGATTTTCTTGCATCATTCTCATTTCTCTTCCCAATTTATCCTACACTTTTATTACTTGATTTTCAAAATCCTTCTTGAGCTCCTCCATGGCCTGTAATCAGTTTATATTTTTCTTGGATGCTTTTAATGCAGGAGTTCTGACTTTGCTGTCTTCCTCCCACTCCATGCCTTGATCTTTTTTTTCCCAAAAAAGGATTTTATGATCTGTTTTGCTTTCTCTGCTTGCTCATTTTGGCAGCCAGTTACTTGACTTTTGATCTCTTTGCCACAGTAGAACTGCTTTGTCCCAAATCTCTGGGGTTTTTGCAGCTGCCAGAGCTATTAGTTGGGTGCCCTCTCTACAGCCCCCACAAGCTCTGGCACCTGGCCACACACCCTAGGGCCACCATCCAAGACTGTGATCCAGATCCAAGCAGGTTAAAGCAAGAGCGATTATGCTCTGAGTGGTCACTTGGTTCATCTACAATCTGCAGTCCAGGAGCTCCTGAGGCTGCCATGTAGTGGCTGCACAGCTGCTGTACCTCCGCAGCTTCTTACCCTGGGGGCAGGGGCTGGACCACGCTCTTCCATCCCACCCTGTTCCAACAGAGTTCCACTCTGACCTTTTACTTTGTCTTTTGTGGTTTGAGAAGTCTGGAAACCACCCCAGCTGCTGGTGATTCACTCTCCTGGAGTCTGTTCTGTCCACTGCTGATGGGGCTGCCCTGGGGCTGGAGCCATGCAGCTCACGTGGTGCTGGGCTTGGCTCCCAACACGCTGAGATAGACCCTTCCTGCTGGCCCGCCAGGCTGTCTTCAGCATTTCTCTCTGTCACTTTGTGGGTTCTGTAGCCCTAAAATTTGTTTAGAGTCATTTTTTCACAGGTATTGGAAGTGGTTGGAGCCACAGACCATGCCAAGTTTGTGCTTCTACTCTGCCATCTTGGCTCCACCCCTTCTCTTCCTATTTTTTTTTTAAAGCAATCGGGGTTAAGTAACTTGCTCAAGGTTACACGGCCAGTTATTTTGTGTGGGTGCTAAGTATCTGAGCCCGGAACCGATCCCAGGTCTCCCGACACTGGGGCTGGCACTCTTACTCACTGTGCCACCTGGCCACCCCCTCTCCCTATTTTTTTAACTCAATTGCTAACTCCCTCCCAACTTCTCCATACCCATTGAAACGAAACAAATCATTGTAACAAAAGTGCATTGTCAAACAGCACCCCCTCCCACCATACACACACACACACACACACACACACACACATTTGCTGTGTCAATAAATGCATGCCTCATTTTGTACCTTGAGTCTATCGCCTCTCAGTCAGGTATTAAGAAGCCCATTTTCTCCCTGGTTCTCTGGAAGTCATAGTTAGTTGTTGTGCATTGATCAGAGTTCTTTGGTCTCTCAAGGTTGTTTTTCTTTGCAGTATTGTTATTCTTATATAAATCATTTTCCTGATTCTGTTCACTTCACTTTGCATCAGTTCATACAACAACAGCAATAACAATAAACCTAGCAATTTTATATAATGAGAAGAGCTCATGTATTTCCTCCTTTCCTCTAGATAGTGTAACTAACTAGCTGAACTTAATTAGCATGTCTGAAACACAAGAATGCTTAAGAATACTAGACCAGGGAATAAGTCTTCCTCTTTCCTCCCACACCATAATAGGCTTGATGATATAATGGAAATGTTATAGCAATAGAGAACACCTGTTAGTAATGTTGTTGATGATATTAATATCATCCATAACTATCATGATAAAATCTGCATATGAAGACATCATATTGGGAATATTTAGCATAACCATAAGAGAATTTGGTGTACACCAGAAGAAAAGAAAGAGAGAGAATTCCAGGAAGATGGCAGACTAAGTCAGAAGATGCCAAGTTCTCAAAATTTTCCCCCATAGAAGAGAAAATAGCACCTTAGGGCAAACATAGGGTGGGTAAAAATAAATAAATAAGGACAACAAGAGTCCTTCTGGGAGAATAGGAGAAGAACTGGAGAAAAATCCCAGGATAAAGTTTGGTCCCTGTGAAGAGTAAGCACCTCCAGGCTAGGTTCATTTAAACAAGTGGTAAGTGCTGGGGTTAGCTAGATTGGGAGGTTGCCTCAGTGAGGTTGCCTCAGCCCCTGCCACAGAAACTTTTACCTCTGGAACAGTGAGGGGAGTTGGGTATCTGAGCCAGGGAAGACTGGGGGAACTTCTGCTGAGAAGGAACACCAGACTCAGCAGGAAGTAACCAGCACATTCCCAGCGAGTGTAGAAGCAGTGGGGTGGAGACACTGCTGGCTGTGAGCACTTACAAGAGGCTGGAGGTCTTGGTTTCGGTTCTAGGCCAGAGAGAAGGACTGAGGATCTGGGGTCAGAGGCACCACCCCCATAATCCAAGACTAGAGGTGATTACAAAAACTAAGCTACTACAAATAAAAAAAATGCACAGGCAAAGGAGAAAGAATATAACTATTGATAGTTACTGTGAGACTAGAGAAGACCTGGGTTCATCTTCAGAGGAGGATACTGAAGCAACGAAACACTCTTCCACCCCAAAGAGTAATGTTAAATGGTCACCTGCCCAAAAAGAATTCATAGAAGGACTCAAAAAGACTTTAAAAATCCAATGAGAGAAATTGAGGAAAAACAAAAATTTAAAAAAGGGCAATCCAAGAAAAAAAGTTATGAAAAGAAAGTCAATCAATTAGAAAAGGAGATTCAGAATCTTAAGGAAGAAAAAAACTTGAAAATCACAGTTGGGCAAAGGGAAGCCAGCAAAGTTATAAGAGATCAAGAAGTAACAAAACAAAATATAGAAATAATAGAAATAGAAAAAATAGAAGAGAATGTGAAACATCTAAGAAAAAAGAACTGATCTGGAGAACAGATCAAGGAGAGAAAACATAAGAATAATCAGACTACCTGAAAGTTATGCTCAAAAAAGTATCTTGACACAATAATACAAGAAATAATTTAAAAAAATTTGTCCTGAAACATTAGAACAAGAGGGAAAAGTAGAAATATAAAAAAATCCATTGATCACCACCTGAAAGAGATCCTATGAGGAAAACCCACAGGAATATTATAGTCAAATTTCAAAACCCAAGCTCAAGCATAAAGTATTACAATCAACAAGAAAAAAACAATTTAAATATGGTGGTGCCACAATTCTAATCACACAAGACTTAGCAGTGGCAACACTAAAAGACCACAGGTCTTGAAACACTATATATCAAAGAGAAAAAGAACTGGAGTTCTGTTCAAAAATATCATACCTAGTAAAGCTAAACATAATTCTTTTTTTTTTTTGCCTTTTTTGGGAGGGCCATTGGGATTAAGTAACTTGCCCAAGGTTACACGGCTAGTATTTTTGTGTGGGTGTTAATTGTCTCAGGCCGGAACCAAACTCAGGTCCTCCCAACTCCAGGGCCGGCGCTTTTACTCACTGTGCCACCTAGCCACCCCTAAACATAATTCTTAATAGGATAAAAAAGGATATTTAATGAATTGTCAACTTTTCAGGACTTTGTTAAAAACAAAACAACCCTAAACTTAATGGAAGATTTAACACACAAGCCAAGAGAAATATAAGGTACGTACCAAAGGCTAATTATGAGGGGCTCAATAAGGACAGACTGTTTACCTTTGTATGTAAAATGTATGTCTAAGGTTGTTATTAGTAATTGGATAGTTTGTAAGAAAGATTGGGATAGACCTGAGTATGATATGACTTTAAAAAGTAAAACCATTTAGGAACAGCTAAAAAGGGTAATTCTCTTATACAAACGAGGTGTGAGAAGAACTGACATAGAGGAATTAGATGAGGGAGGGAATCCTACTTTCGTTGGGAATGGGTTTAAGAGGGAATAATACATGTATATCTAGAAGACTATTAAAGTCTTCTAAATTCAGAGAGAAATAAAACACTAAGGGAATAGGGAGGGGGCAGAGCATAAGGGAGGAATCTCTAGAGAGGAGGGTAAGGGAATAGGTCAAAGGGGCGGTATAGACAGGTGTTTAGATTTATGGGAATGGGAGGATAAGGGAGGGATCTTTGGAGGGAGGGAAAGGTTAAGTAATAGGAAGGCAAGATAGAAGTAAAGGAGGCAGGAGAAATAGGAAACAAGAGAAACGCACAAACATAAAAACAAAGATCAGGAGTAGAATCTGTTAGGGAAAGTATATGTTTCTATATGTATGTATATACCTATATTTACATATAAATATATCTATGCTTAATTGTAGCCTTCTAAGAGGGGACAGGGGGAAAAAGAACAAAGTAAAAAGTAGTTATCAGAGAACAAAAGAAAATTTACAAGGAAGCAAAGATGGACAGCTCTCAACACAACTTGTAGTATTTATTATATAATGTCATGTCATGTCATGTCATGTCATATCATATCATATGATATATATTATATAGGGGTAGGGAACCTGAGGGCTTGAGGACACATGTGGCTCTCTGGGTCTTCATGTGGGGCCCTTTTACTGAACCCAAATTTCACAGAACAAATCCCCTAGGATTAGGATTAAATTAGGATTTGTTCTGTGAAATTTGAATTCAGTCAAAAGGTCCCATGTGAGGACCTATGGGGCCACATGTGGCCTTGAGGCTGCAGGTTCCCCATGCCTGACATAAGCTTTCTTGAAATGGAAATTTATTGCTATATATTTTGAATCCTCTCGTATATTCTGGTGTGCACATAACATTTTTTTTCTTTTCTTACTTTGTATTTAAGCTTTAATATCTAAGCTTATAATAAGTTTCTTTTTCTTTTATTATTATGCATTTAAGTTTTAGTATTTAAATTAAAAAAAATAGAAAAGATAAAAAAGTGGTTTCAGAGAAATCTAGGAATACTTGTATGGACTGAGGCAAAGTGAAGACTCTAAGAATACTCAATACTTTACTAACTAGATAGCATTAGAAACTGGCCTTTCAGATAATTCTCCAATAAAAACCTAGCTTTCAGAGAAGTAACTTGGATAGTTGCTGGGCAAGGTATCAAGAGGGTACGGGTTTAAATCCCTATTCTCCTTTTTACTGAGTGTGTAATCATAGACTGGCCACTTCTTAGAGTCTCAGTTTTCTCATATGTAAAATGGATTACCTGTAATACTTACCTCAGTGGTTCAGTGGATGGATTGTTGGATCTGGAGTCAGAAAGACCTAAAGTTAAATCTGGCCTCAAATACTTATTAGTTGTGTGATCCTGAGCAAGTCTCTCTTCCTCAGTTTCCTCTGAGAAAACAGTTATCCAATAATGGTACCTAACTCCCAGGGTTGCTGTGAAGATAAAATGAGGACATATTTGTAAAGCACTGTGCAAATCTTAAAGTGCTCTGTAAATTCTAGTTATGATGATGAGGAGGCAAAAAGGAGATAAATGTGTGTAATGCGCCTTACAAATATTCTTTTTTTTAAGTTTTTTACTTTTAGTTTACAAGATTCAGTTCCACAATTCCTTGAGTTTCAAATTTTCTCGCCCATCCCCCCCTTCCCCCCCCCCCCCCATGGCAGCATACAATCAAGTATAGGATGGGCAAATACATTCACATTAGACATTAGTCAGATTATAAAGAAGGATTGTATCAGATGGAATGAACAATGGGAAAGAAGAAACAAAACCAAACAAGAAAAAGAAAAAAGATCAGGTAGTTTGCTTCAATCAGGATTCAAACTCAGTTCTTTCTCTGGATGTAGACATCTCTCTCCATCATGAAACTTTTGGGGTTGACTTATAACCATGAATTGCTGAGAAGAGTCCAGTCTATCAAAGTTGGTCATCACACATACGTTGTGTCTCTAATTGTGTACAAATTCCTCTTGGCTCTACTCTTCTCACTCAGCATCAATTCGTATAAGCCTCTCCAGGTAAATATAAAGTCCATCTACTCTTTGTTTCTTATAGCACAATAGTATTCCATTACATGCATATACCACAACTTGTTCAGCCATTCCCCAATTGATGGGCACCCCCTTAATTTCCAATTCTTTGCCACCACAAAAAGAACTGCTATAAATATTTTTGAACATATGGGTCTTCCTCCCACTTCTATGATCTCTTTGGGATACAACCCTAGAAGTGGTATTTCTGGGTCAAAGGGTATGAAATTATTTATAGCCCTTTGGGAATAATTCCAGATTGCTCTCCAGAAAGATTGGATCAATTCACAACTCCACTAGTAATGCATTAGTGTCCCAATTTGTCCACATCCTCTCCAGCATTTGTCATTTTCCTGTTTTGTCATCTTAGCCAATCTGACTGTTGACATGTGGCACCTTACAAGTGTTAAATCATTATGCAAATGCCCTTTATTATTTCGTTTCTCATATTATATTCAGTAGAGTTCAGGTAGAAAAAACCCTAAGAAAAGTCTCTATTCTACATTTTTTATATTTAATGTTTGGGGGACTATTGACTGGGTGGATGAAATGCTTACTTTCTATGGTTGAATAAAAATATTGGGATATAAGATCTTCTGTATGCTCACTGAAATCATCTTCAGGATAACTCCTGAACATTAGGAGACAGGAGAATGGGATACAATAGATTTCATTCTATTCTCACATGGTTTTAATTTCTTCTGCTATGTCTCTATATTTTGAAAGCTTGTCATTCCACTTAGTCTGAAGTTTATGGATATTTTGTATGTCAATGTCTATTATCAGAATTTGTTCTTAAATTTTTATGGGTATTATATCTGGGTGATTATGGGCAACAGTTTTGTCTTAGAATCTCTTGGAATTCCTTCAAGACCAAACTGCAGTGCCACTTTCTGCTTGGAGCCTTTCCTGTCCCTTCCCATTCCCAGTTACTAGGGCCTCCTCTCCCAACGTAACCTTGTATCTGTTTTGTAATAGCTGTATATGTAATGTTGCCTCCCCATTAGAATGTAAACTTATCAAAGGGAAGAGACCATTTTGCTTTTGGCTTTGTATCCCCAGAGGCCACCACACTGGCAGATAGTGGATGCTGACTTAATAAATGCACATTTGTCTTTTGTTCAGTTCCACATTGATTAACTGATAATGCTCTGGTTTCAGTACAATTTATTTGTTGAATTTTCTAAGGTGCTTTGGGATTTGTATTTGTAGTTCAGGCATTTGTCCTGTATTAGTTTATGAAGCATAGAAACCCTCTGATATATAATTCCGGTTTCCTAATCATGTCTTTTTAGGTATTAAATAGGGGCTAAATTTTTGCATCTTGAATTGATATGTTGTTCAGTTTTCTACCATTTTCTTGCATAATGTTTAATGATCACTATGTCCAAGTTCCTTATGAATGACCTTGCTGTAATTTCAAGTTATAATTATCAGTCCCTGTTTCACTATCATATGCCCCTTTGCTTCTGTAAACAAAACTACATAACTCAGCAATTTGTTCAACATTTCTTTGTCAATACAATCATTGCTTGAATTCATGCAGATAAGATGAAAGGAAGGTCTTTTTCTCTGAGATTCCATTTGGAGGTAACTCAATATTAGTTACATTCAATAAATCCAATGGTATGGAGGGGAAAAGTCAAGATGGCAGAGTGAAAATTAAAGTTTTTGCTTAGCTCTTCTAACACGCCATTTCCACAACAACCTAGAAAAAGTTGGAAAAACCAATGAAAAAATCACGGTGTGTCATTTTTCCAGTCCAGAGCAGTTTAGGAGATAGACACAGAAGTTTGCACCATGTGGTAGGTAGGGGTGGACCAAGAATGCAACTGGGTGGTAGTGGTGGCAGTGGCTCTAGCACAGGAACAGAGAAGTTACTCAGTTCTAATCTTAGCCCAGTACATAAATCTTCAGTGGAAAATCAGGGCTGAAGACCAAGACCAAAAGGGATCCAGCAGCTCAGTTATTGTGAACCTGTAGAACCTCTTAGCTGGCTAACTATGACTGAGTCCAGCAACAGTGCCGAAACTCACTTACGCACCAGTCAGCAGACTCAAACCCGGATCGGGAACTTGTAGAACTCAGACCAAGAGGTCTGTGAGCAGACCTTTTCCCAGATCACACCACTTTGGAAGCACTAAAAACTTAAAGGCTCCTAGAATGATTCATGAAAACAACAGAAACTCAAGCCATAAGCCTCTCCAGGAGTAAGTAGAGACCAATGCTAACATGAAGTTCAAAGTCAAGACACAGACTGGAAGAATGAGAACAGAAAAAGAACTCGACTGTAAAGAGCTGCTGTGGTGATAGGGAAGCACAAGCCTCAGACATAGACAGCAGTGACTTGAAAACATCAGTAAGCAAAGCCTCAAAGAAAAACACAAATTGTACAAAACCAAATAATAAGTCCTAGAAAAGTTAAAGAAAAAAAAAATAAAAAAGAGCAAAATGTTAAAAAAAAATATTAAATAAGAGTGGTAGAGGAAATAATGAGAGCTGACAAATAAAATTATGAAAAGAGACTTAACAGCTTGGTAAAAAGAGACATAAAACATTGTCCCCTCCAAAAAAATTCCTTGAAAATTAAATTAGCCAAATGGAAGCTAATAATTCTATGACACATTAAGAAATAATAAGATGAAATCCAAAGACTGAAAATATAGAAGAAAATATGAGACATTTGACAAGAAAAACAACTAACATGGAAAATACATCGAGGAGAGGTAATTTGAATCACTGGACTACCTAAAAGCCATGAACAAAAAAAAGAAGCTAGACATTATGTTTCATGAAATCATGGGAAATGGCTCAAAAAAAAAACACCCAAAAAATCAGAGGGCAGGGATTAAAGGTCAAGTTGGTAGAGGACAGGCAGCAACTCAGCTGAACTCTCCCAATATTTCCCTCCAAAAAACTTTAACTCAAATCAAATATTGGAGCAGCAGAGCAAACAAAAGGTCAGGGTGAGTCATTTTTTTAGCCTAAGGCAACTTAGAAGGTAAGCAAGAGGGGGCTTTAACACCAGGGTGGAGGTCTGTCTGGAGTGCATGTACACAGAGGCAGTACCAGTGGCAGGCTTTGGAAGTGATAGTACCAGCAGCAGCTTTAGGAGAGCTCTCAGCACAGAGATGATGATAAAGGGGTCAGAAAACTGATCAGAAAGAGATTACAAGTGACCCTTTGCTGGCACTGGGTGCAGCTGTCTTTGATTGTCAACTCTATTGCCCATAAGGAGCTTGGGATCATTGTTCTGGGGTGAAGAGGAGCACTTGTTGTCTGTCACAAGGGAACAGGGGCCTTGGTTGTAGCTCCAAGGTGGAGAGAAGAGCTAGTGCTTGCACCAAAAGGAGAATAGGAGACCTGGTTATAGTTCTGGGGCCAAGAAGAGCATTAGCACTTGTGACTTAAGGGGAGCAGAAGCTCTTCCTAGGTAAAGACCAGAATATAGACTGGAAAAGCAGTGACCCCACCACTCTCCACAGAATACCACCTTGAAATCACCAAAAACTTGCAGACCCCCAGAACTAACTCTTAAAAAAGAAGCATGAAAAAAACCTAAGCTTGGGGTAGTATCTCCCCACCTCTAGGTGCCCAGAGCCCAACATAAAGTTCCAAGCCTAAAATAGTCTGGAAAAATAAACAACCAGCAAAAAAAGAAATTGACCATAAAAAATTATCAGGTGGCAGGAAAGACCAAGATACAAATCCAGAAAAAGATAACAGTGTGAAAACAGCTGCAAGCAAAGTCTCAAAAACTGCTAATTAGACACAAGGCCAACAAGAATTTCTGAAAAATTTTTTAAAAAGAGAAAAAAGTGATAGAGGAGAAAATCAGAAAAGAAATGAGTGATATAAGAAAATTATAAAAAGAGAATTAACAGATTGATAAAATAGGCATAAAAAATACTGAAGAAAATAAAACCTTAAAAACAGACTTGGTTAGGGGCGGCTAAGTGGCACAGTGAATAGAGCACTGGCCCTGGAGTCAGGAGGACCTGAGTTCAAATACGGCCTGACACTTAACACACACACACACACACACACACACACACACACACACAAAACCATGTGACCTTGGGCAAGTCACTTAATCCCAATTGCCCTGCCCTCCCACCTCCAAAAAGAAAAAAAACAAAACAAAACAAAAAACAGGCTTGGCCTAATGGTAAAAGACCTCCTTAAAAAGCAGAATTGCTAAATGGAAAAAGAGATATGAAAATATTATAGCCAAATTTCAGAGCTCAAGGTCAAGGAGAAAATATTGAAAGCAGCCAGAAAGAAATAATTCAAATATTGTAGAGCCCCAGTCAGGATCACACAAGATTTAGCAGCTTCTGCATTAAAGGACTGGAGAGCTTGACATATGATATTTCAGAAGGCAAAGGAGCTAGGATTATGCCCCAAAATAACCTTCCATCAAAACAGTATAATCCTTCAGGAGAAAAAAAATAATTAATGAAATAGAGGAATTTTAAGCATTCCTGATTGAAAAAAAACCAGACTGAATAGAGAGTTCACTATACTGTGCAATTATATCCTTAAAATTATTCACAGCAGCAGTCTTCAGGAGAACTGCTTGTGATTTTGTACTCAGTACTATAGAAGTGGAAGGCATGGAATATGATATTCCAGAAGTCAAAGGATCTAAGATTACAAACAAAAATAACTTACCTAGCAAAACAGTATAATTCAAGGGGGGTAAAAACAGATATTTGATGAAATAGAGGACTTTCAATTATTCCTGATGAAATAGCTAAATAGAAAATTTGGCATTCAAACATTAGACTCAAGAGAAGTATAAAAAGATATGAACAAGAAATCATAAGTGATTAAAGAATGTTAAATTTACTATATGAGGACATGCTAGATGTAATCCTTAAGAATATCATCACTAGGGTTCTTAGAGGGAGTCTAATTAAATAGAGAGCCTAGGTGTGATTCTATTATATTTGGATGACTTCAAAAGAAAAATGAAAGAAAGGAGAGGAGAAATGCATAGGGAAATAAAGGAAGGAAGAGAAGAACAGGGAAAGTTATCTCAAATAAATGGAGCATGCAAGAATGAGTTTTTATGATTCAGGGGAAGTGGTGGGGAGGGAGGGATAGGAAATGCTTGAACCTCACTCTTATCTGAATTGATTCAAAGAGGGAAGAATGCACATACACAAACAGTTGGGTACAGAAATCCATCTTACTCAATAAGGAAATAGGTCAAGAGTAGTTAAGAGAAAGGAAAGGAGGAGAATAAAAGGAAGTGTAGGTTAAAGGAGGTAGTGGTCAGAAGCCAAACAAGCTCAAAGAAGGGACAGAGACAGAGCATAATAAGTATAATAGAATAAGATGGAGGGGAAAACATAGTTAGCATTCATAACGGTGAACATGAATGTGATGAGCTCACTCATAAAATAGAAGAGATATCAGAATGAATTAGAAACCAGAATCCAACAATCTGTTGTTTACAAGAAAAACACTTGAAATAGAAGGACATACATAACGTTAAAATAAGGGACTGGAGTAGAATCTACTGTGCTTTAGCTGAAGTAAAAAAAATGGTAATCATGATCTCAGACAAAGCAAAAGCAAAAATAGACTTAATTAAAAGAGATAAAAAGGGGGAGTAGAAGCAGGGCCTCTGCTCAGCTGCGACTTCCACCTTCCCTAATTCATGTAAAAGGGGCTCTGAACAAACTTTGGAGCTACAGAACCCACAAAATGACACAGAGAAGCTAACCTCTTGCTGAGGACAGCCCGGCAGGCCGGCAGGAATCGGCCAGCGCAGCGCTCTGGGAGCCAAGTCCAACTCCATTCTGAGGTTTTAGCCCCAGGGCAGGCCTGACCAAGCTGCTGTCTGGAGGGATTACAGATCACTAGCAGCTGTAGCCATTTTGAGAATTATCAACACATAGATGAGAAGGACGAAGTGAGAGGTCAGTGTAGTGCGGACTTTGGGACCCAGTAGTTGGGAGTGCGTCGGCTTTTGCCCCCTCTTGCTTTAAACTGCTTGGATCTGGATTGCAGTCTAGGGTGCAAGTCCTGGGGTGTGTGTCCAGCTTGCCAGAGTGTGTGGAGGCTTCAGCAAGGGCACCCAACTAATACCTCCAGCAGCTGAGAATACCCCAGCATTTGGTAAGAAGCTCCCCTGTCTGGTGGCAGAGTCCTACTGTGGCAAAAAGCCCAGAAGTCAAGTAATTGAGTGATAACATAACCAGGCAAAGGAAACAAAGCAAACAGAAGAATCCAACATTAGACTCCTATTTTGGGGACAAAAAGGATCAAAGCATGGAAAAGGAGGAAGACAGTGAAGTCAGAACTCCTGCACCAAAAGCTTCAAAGGAAAATATGAGCTGGTTACAGGCCATAGAGGACCTTAAGAAGCAGATACGAGAAGTGGAGGAAAAATTGGGGAGAGATGAGAATGATGCAAGAAAATTATGAAATGAGAGTCAACAGCCTGACTGAAGAAAATAACACCTTAAAAAATAGAGTAACTCAAATGGCAAAAGAGGTGCTCAAAAAGGCAGTGAGGAGATGAATGCCTTAAAAAGTCAAATTTGCCAGATGAAAAAAGAATCTCAAAAGCTCACTGAGGAGAATCATTCCTTCAGATTTAGAATGGAGCAAAGGGAAGCTAGTGACATTATGAGAAATCAAGATGCTGTTAAATAGATCCAAACAAATGAAAGAATAGAAGGCAATGTGAAATATCTCATGGGAAAAACCACTGACCTGGAAAATAGATCCAGGAGAGATAATTTAAAAATTATTGGACTACCTGAAAGCCATTATCAAAATAAGAACCTAGAAATCATCCTCCAGGAAGTTCTCAAAGAAAACTGCCCTGATGTTTTAGAACCAGAGGGCAAATTAGAGGTTGAAAGAATACACCAATCACCTCCTGAAAAAATATCCCCAAAAGAAAACTCCTAAGAATATTATAGCCAGGTTCTGAAATTCCCAGATCAAGGAGAGAATATTACAAGCAGCCAGGAAGAAACAATTTGAATATTGTGGAAACACAATCAGGATAACCCAGGATCTGGCAGCTTCTACATTGAGGGATTGAAGGGCTTGGAATGTGATATTCTGGAGGTTAAAGGAGCTGGGATTAAAACCAAGAGTTGCCTACCCAGCAAAACTGAGTATCATGTTTCAGGGGAAAATATGGTCATTCAGTGGAATAGAGGACTTTCAAGCATTCTTTCTGAAAAAACCAGAGTTGAATAGAAAATTTGACATTCAGATACAAGAAGCAAGAGAAGCATGAGAAGGTAAATAGGGAAAAGAAATCATACGGAACTTATCAAAGTTGGAATATTAATATTCCTACATGGAAAAACGATAATTGTAACTGATGAAACTTTTCTCAGTATGAAAATAGTTGAAGGGAATAGAAATATATATATATATATATATGTCTATATATATATATGTCTATATATGAGGGAATATGGGCAGATGAATACATATGTGAATCTGTGTATATATGTTTACAGGTAGACATAGATAGAGGGCATAGGAACAATTTAATAGGATGGGATGATACTTAAAAGGTGAAATTAAGAGGTGAGAGAGGAATATAATGAGACATGGCGAGAGACAGAATGGGGTAAAATATCTCATATAGAAGAGGCAAGGGAAAATGGTTACAATGGAGGGGAAGAATAGGAAGTCAAAAGGGAATGCGTCAACCTTATTGAATTTGACTTGGGGAGGGAATGAAATACACACTAAATAGGGTATGTCACCCTACAGGAGAGTAGGGGGACGGAGTTGAGAGGAGGGATGATGGAAGGGACAGCAGGCTGGGGGGAAGGGAAGTTGGGAGCACCCACTTTTGAAAAGGGAGGGATCAAAGTAGAGAATAGAACAAGTGGGAGGTGGGATAGGAGGGAGGGAAATATAGTCAGTCTTTTACAATGTATCTACTATGTTAATGTTTTGCATTAGCTACACATGTACAATCTATACTAAACTGCCTATCTTCCCAGTAAGGGTGGGTGACAAGGGAGGAAGGGAATGAATCTGGAATTCAAAGTTTTAAAATCAAACGTTAAAAAAAAAAAAATATATATATATATATATATATATATATATATATATATATATATGTACTATTATTAGTACTATTTTACATATAATTGGGAAATAAGATATACAGACACTGGGGCATAGAGATCCACCATGCCCTACTGGAAAAGTCAAAAGGGGTATGGGAGAAAATATGGGAGAGAGCAGATTGGAGGAGGGGATATCCTGTGGGACTGCTATTTTGGGGGTAGTGGATAGGGGAAAAAAGGGGAGAAAATTTGTAACTCAAAATATGGTGGAAATGAATGATGTAAATAAGAAGTTAATAAAGCATTTGAAAAATGAAAAAAAAAGAGATAAATAGGGAAACTACATTTTATAAAAGGTACCATAGATGATGAATTAATATTAATACTGAAAAATAAGCACCAAATAGCATAGTATATAAATTTCTAAAGGAAAAATTGAATAAATTACAGGGAGAAATAAACAATAAGACTATAATAATGGGGGGACTTCAATTTACCCCTCTCAGACCTAGAAAAATCCAACCATAAAATGAAACAGAAAGAAGTGATGGAGATAATAGAATTTTAGAAAAGTTAGAGAAACAAAGTTAGATATGATAGATTAGAAAAGTTAAATAAGAAAAATTCAATATTTTAGCAAATATTGAATAATAATAAGAGTATATCTATTTCTTAGCTGTGTGTGGCATATTCACAAAAATTGACTATGTATTGGGGCATAAAAATCTTACAAACAAATGCAGAAAAGCAGAAATATTGAATGCACCCTTTTCTGGCCACAATGAAATAAAAATTATATTCAGTAAGGGGACTTTGAAGCATAGATTAAAAATCAATTGGAAACTAAATAACTGAATCCCAAAGAATGGTTGGGTCAAAGAACAAATCATAGAAACAATAAACAATTTCATTAAAAATAATGACAAACTCCATATCCAGAAAAAGAACTATGGAGTCTAAATGGAGTTCAAAGCACACTATTTGTTCCTCCCACACACACTTTTGCTTTTTCTTTCTTGTGGTTTCTCCCATTGGTTGTAGTTCTTCTTTACAACATGACTAATGTGAAAATATGTTTAATATGAATATATATGTAGAGCCTGTATCAGGTTACATACTGTCTTGAGGGGAGGGGAAAGATGGGAGAAAATTTGTAGCTCAAAATCTTATGGAAGTAAATGATGAAAACTAAAAATAAGTCAGTCACTAAAAAAAAAATGACATTCAGACAATTGAGACAAATACAAAAATTTGTGGTATACAGACAAAACAGTATTTAAGGAAAAATGTTTGCATCTCAACACTTTTACCAATAAAAATGAAAAGTTCAGATCAATCAATTGGGCATATAACTAAAAAAAAATTCGAAAACCATTTACCTTTCCATCCCCTGCTGAACACCAAAATAGAAATCTTGGAAGTCAAACAAAATTTAAAATAAAACAAACAACTTGTTGAACTTATTGAATAAATCCAGTGGATTATACTCATTATTAGCTTTGTTTATTTCTTTGTGAAATAGTATCTGTTTGTTCCAGAAGTATTTCTGCAAGTTTTGAACCCATTTTGATGATATCTGAGAAATCTATCAATTCCTATCCTCCTTTTGAGAAGTCCTTTGCATGCTAGACCCTATATTATATTAATATTTTTATAGGTTTTTGTTTGAATACTTCTAAATCTATTGTTTCTCCATTTACTCCTCCAAAAGTATATGTTAAGACTGGTATTATGAAGGTGTTAGTATTTCTAAACATTTTCTAACCATTGAACTTTGACTTTATGATTTCAGTATCTTGTCATATATAGCCATTTAGTATGTCCTGACTAGAGAATACTATTCAATCAAAATTTAGATTATAGTAGTTCCCCAAACCTATGTCTACATTTTCCCTCAGAGCTTTAGTAACCCACATGGAATTTTTCCAAGCTTAACTTAAGTTGAACAAAAATGTTAAATATCAATAAACTTAATTAACTAGAAGAGTTGATGGACAAGGCCTTTGCCTGTCAAACATGAGAGAGAGAGCACTAGATTGTCTTGGGAAATGTAGCAACTCATTTTGACTATCAGGAGTTCATTCAATACACATCCCAATATTCATTTATGGAAAATTTTCAAAGTGTCATGTAAATTCTCCTCATCCACAACTGGGCTTAATTTTCTGTAATGCTGAACTGGACTCCAGGTGCCTCATGGCACAGCCCTTTAGTTCTGCCATTGAGCTTTGGCTCATAACACCTAATAAAAAGGAACATGATTAAATAGAAGGATTTCATTGGGAAAAAATCCATTTGATGCTTTAAAAAAAAAGTCCTTTAGCAAAATAGAAGATTGTCATTTTATATAGAGTTCCTTAGTGAAGACAGCTTAACTAAGTAATCACTTGGATTTTTGCTATACAAAACTTTTATCAGGCTTAACAAATCTCTCTTTCATGAAAGAGTCTGACATTACAACATAATTTAGAAAGAATAAATGTCCGTAAAAGAGAGTGTTTTGACTTCCTTGTTATTGAGAATCATTAAGGAAATGTTATTTGAAGTTGTGGTCATAGGCAGGAATTTCATAACAATGGTGTCCTAGGAAGAGTTATAGGTCATATAAAAATCTAGCAAGAAAAGATCACTCCCTTTTTCTAATAATGATACTGATTGGTGAGCTGTCAGTGACCATAAGGCCAATAAGTAGGAGTTTAAAAAAAAGATTTCCTAAGTATTAATCATGCATCTTTCTATAAGAAAATTCAAAACAGGTGTGATAGGTTTTCTATCTGATATATATTTTGAAGTCAAAACCCTTCTATGTATGGGGAAAAGAAAATGGGGAGAACCATTTTCCTCTTATTCTTATGTGCCACCTCTTTTACAAGGAAGCCTTCAGCCCTTTGGTTATCCATCCAAATCCCATCCCTCCCATCCAAATCTTTAAGTAGACTCAATCAAAGGGGCTAGAAGCACATGCTTCACCACCACAATCAAGGTAAAGTACTAGGGATCAACAGCCCTAAGGAGACAATGTTTTATTGTTTAAAAATTTAAAAAAATTCAAAAGGCCTAAAAGCAAGATTAAGAATTGGGCTTAGAAAAGTCTTTTTAATGACTAGCAGATGTCTGTTGTCTAGTTTCAGCTAGGTCTGAAGGGAAATCTATCACTGGGGCCACCTTATCCTGGAAGGATGGGATTATGTCCTGGAAATTAACCAAATGGATAAAAATATAGTCTGAATGGAGGAACTGGACAGGTGCTTCCCCGGGGTCAGCAGTAAGTGAGTTAATTAGGTCCCCAACTAGGTGGCACAGTAGATAGGGCTCTGGGACTGGAGTCAGGAAGACCTGAATTAAAAATTAAAATCTTTGTTGTAGGATGAAGTCCTTCAAAACAGAGCCCTGCATGATGATGGTAAGAGGCTTGTGGAAGGCAGTAAAATGCAATGAAAAATAAGAAGCTGGTTCCTTTCACACTTCCAGGCTTTTCTAAAGTTCTCCTATAGCTCAAGATGGTTTCTTAATAGTTGCCTATATTCAGGGTCTTTGGACACAAGAACAAAAAGAAGCATTCATTTGACACTTTCTATATTCAAAGCATGATAGTAGGCACTGATAGTGTGAAATCAAAATGAAAAACAGTCCATGATCTTAAAGAATTATAATGATGGTGGTGATAACTAGCATTTGTATAAAACTTTAAGGTTTGCAAAGTGTTTTTTTTTAATATTGTAGAATTTTATCTTTATAACAACCTAGGGAGGTAGGTACTGTTAGTATTCCCATTTTACAGATGAGAAAAACAATATAGATAGCTTTTAGGTGACTTGTCCAGGGTCACACGACTAGTAAATGTTTGAGATAGGATTTAAATTAAGATTTTCCTGACTTGAAGTCTAGCATGTGCCACCCAGGTGCCTGGAAAAGCTTACATTCTATTGAAAAGGAAAAGGGGCTAGGTGCCTATGCTCCCACATAGGGATAATCTTTTGTCTAAGCAAGACCAGATCTTAATCTTGGGAATTTGAGTTGAAGGACACTAGAAAGGTCCTGTCTTCACTTCTACCCCTTCCAGTCAGCTAAAAAAAGAAACCCTCTCTCCCTGCCTGAAATTAATTTTTAAAAAGACATTCCTTTGGTCTGAGCATCAGCCTCTGCTGAGTATATGTACTTTTAAACCAGCAGATATCCCTCGGAAGATAAACACATTGTCACTAAAATGAGTATCAATTAATTTTTTAAAGGTTTCTCTCCTTGAAAGGAGGGGAAAGGGAAGCCTGGAAGTACTGGATGCTTGGGAAGAAGAAAGTGAATTGCAGGGAGGAGGAAGGAGAAATATTCAGAAGAGGGAGGGATTGAGACTGAAGACAAATTTTGCCTACATCAGGATTTTTCCTACCCCTTAAAGGAGGTTGCTGGAACCTCCCTGTCTCTGTGATGAGCAGGGTTGTTCCTACACAAAATTGGACTGCTGTAGTAGGAAGGGACCTTTTTGCCTCTCCTTCTGGTTTTTTTCTGCTCTGCATTCACTAGATGCCCATTTTTTTGAGAATATTTCTGAGTGAGTTGAATTGCCCAGGGAGAAGAATTATTCCCAAAGAAAAGAAAGAACTCTAAACCCAAACCTCAGGGTTTCTTGACCAAGGTGCCAATTTTTATTGTGGAGCCATGGAAAATGCAAGACACATGATTCTGAGGCCTGTGATGGCACCCGGAAATTTTTTGAGAAGGTAATTTATAGTAGTCTGTAATTTCTAAATGCTATACCTACAGAGTTGAACCAACCACAAATGATTTTGAACAGATGTGTTTTTTTTCTCTCAGTGTAACATATGTACTAGAGTCGGCTCCTCCTAATTTATCATAAACATAATCGAAAACTTACAAATGGGGGTTGGATTGGAGGACTTAAATGCATTTTCAATGGTAATGTTCACTCTACCAGAATAGACTTCTTTCATACGTCCTTATGTTAAAAAAAGTAGCAGTGTTTTAGCATTTTGATTTTCTTACAGGTTTTCACCCTCCTTTTTTCTTTCTTTTTTGTTGTTAAAATATTAATATCTAGAAGAAGATGCTCAGATTACTGTTAGCGCCTTTTGGCTTGTTACATGTTAGAGCAATATTCTTCACTGTATATAATCAAAAGAGAAGAATTCAGAGTGAAATAATCACTTATTTTCTGAGCTTAAATAGTAATAACAGTCACTGAAATTTGGAGGATACTTTTTTTGATTCTGTGAATTTGATCAGTGTAGATAATTCCCTATGCTAATTCATATTGAAACTGCCTAGTAATCTAAAAATCTCAGCTAAATTCCTCCCTTCTGCAAGACATCTTTTCCAGTCTTCCTTAATGCTAGTGCCTTTCCTCAACTGGTCATTCCCAGCTTATCCTGTACCCGCGTTGTACACATTTTTTCATATATTGTCACCCCCAGGAGACTGTGAACTCTGTAAGAGAAAAAAGATGATTTTGGTACTCTTAATAAATGTTTGACTTGACTTTTTAACCTATTCTTTTAAAAAAAATTTGTTTTATTTCTTCCTCAAATACATGTGAAAACAATTTTAAACATTCATTTCTTAAAACTTTGAGCTCCAAATTCTCTCCTTCCTTCCCTCCCCTGTCCCCTCATTGAGAAGGCAAGCAATTTGACATACGTGTGCAGTCATGCAAAACATCTTTCAATGTTAGTAATATTTAAATTATATTTTTAAAGAATTGCCCGGGGCACTGAGAAGTTAAGGAATTTCCCCAGAGCCACACAGTTAGTATGTGTCCAAAGCAGGACCTAAACCCAGATATTTCTGGACCCCGTATGAGATTGCAACCCAGCTTAAGAGGCATTGAAGGGGTCATGAGTAGAAAAAGTTTAAGAAACTCTGCTCTAAACTCTATGTTATGTTGCCTCATAGATAGTATTTTATGGATTACAAAATGCTTCACAAACATTATCTAATTTCATCCACAATCATCCTGGAAGACAGTTAAACTTGGAAAGAAGTATTACCTTGGGAAGGGTACTACCTGGAGGGAAGCCTCAGAGAAGGAATCTCTTGGGTACCACTTTGAGGTATTGTCTCATCTAGTTTACTGGTCTCATCAATTGGAGTCCATTACCACCTTCTACTTCCTGGATTCCTATTTCTTTGTTGACTTTTTCTTTTTCTCCCCAAACCCTCCCCCTATTTCTTTGAAAGTAGCACATTGCCTTCTTAGTATTTTTTTCCTGAGTGACATTAAGCAATGCCCCAAATAAGGTTTTTAAAAAATTGTTAATGAAATTTTAAAATAATTAAAAAAAATTTGAACTTAAATACCAAAAAAGATTATGGCAGAACACAAAGATAGAATTGTATATGAAACTACAGATTCCCATTTCATACATTTTGCTTTTTTTTTTTTTTTAAAAAAGTATATTATTGAGGTGTAAAGATGGTAGAAAAGTATGAATAGTCTAGTTCTCCCATCATACCACTTCCACAAAGATCTAGAAAATGTACCAGACTGAATCCTGATTTGGGAAATCCAAGAGAAAATTACACCAACTCATTTTTCAAGCCCTGGTCAGCATAAGGAGATACAGAGGTCTGGGAACACTGAGGTTTGGCCAGGAGTATGTTGCAAAGAGCATTCCAATGCTCAGTGACTAAAAGAGGACAGAGGCATTGCACTGGGGCAGGAAAATGTTCAGGAAGTCCTTGAACTGGTGTAAAGGGTGGGGGTGCCATATGGTAGCTCTGTCATTCATTACCCAATACTATGTCATAAATCCAAGGCAGATGGAAGTAGAGATCTGCCCCTAAGGGTAATAGAGAGAAGAACAGGTTGAGGAGAGAAAATATAAAAATCATCATTCTATCTGAAAGTCATAACCAAGCAGCATATTTCAAGAAATCATAGGAAATGCCTCAGATGTCTGTGAACCAGAGGGCAAAGTAGAAATGGAAAGGTTCTATCAGTCACTTCCTAAAAGAAGCACTCAAATGAAGACTAATAGGAATATTATAGCCAAAATCCAGAACTCCCAGATGAAGGAGAAAATGCTGTAAATAATCACAGAGAAAGAATTCAAATACTGAGGAGCCACAGTTAGGATCATACATAGCAGCCAGCACCTTCAAGGAGCAGAGAGCTTGGAATATGATATGCTAGTAGGCAAAGGCTCTAGGCTTACAAACAAAACAAACAAACAAAACCCTACCTAGCAAAGCTGATTATAATCCTACAGGGGGAAAAATTGATCCTTAATGAAATAGAGGTATTCCAAGAATTCCATGAAAAGACCAGAAGTGAGTAGGATATTTAACATACAAACATAGGAGTCATGAGAAGTATAAAAAGGTAAATGATTGAGTAATCATAATGGACTGAATGAGAATAAATAGTTGACATTTTCATATGGTCAAGTAATACATGTAGGCCCTTAAAACTCTATTGTCAGCAGGGGCATTGGGGAAATCTAATTCGATAGAGTGCCTAGGAGTGATTCTGTTATGTTTTGATGATGTTTAAAGAAGGATGGAAAGGGTGGGGAAGAGAAATATATTGAGGGGAGGGGGAAGGAAAGGAAGAATGGGGAAAATTGTTTCATATAAATATAGTGCACAAGGAAGAGGCGGTGGCATGAAGAGTGGATGATGTTTGAAACTCACTCTCATCTGAACTGGTCAAAGGAAGGAAGAATATACATATATACAGGCAATTGTATGCAGAAATACATCTTGCCCAATAGCAAAATAGGAAGGAAAGGGATTAAAGGAAAAAGGAGGGAACAAGAAGGAGTGTAGATTAAGGGAAGCATTAGAAGCAAAGCAAACTCCTAAAGAGGGTTTGGGGGGAAAAGAGAAGAAAAGGTATTAGAAAACAGAATGGAGGGAAATACATAGCTAGCAATCATAATAGTGAATGTGAATGAGATTAATTTAATTTTAAATTTAAGATCTGTTCTATGAAATTTGGATTCCTTCAAAGGGCTGCACTTGAGGACCTTGAGGGCCATATATGGCCTTGAGGTTGCAGACTCCTCACCCCTGTAATAGACTTCTGGAGAATATTGAATGGGAATGACAGCAGTATGACAGTGTCACAAAAATGACTGTGTATTAGGTCATAGAAACTTCACAAACAAATGCAGAAAAGAAAATCCTCCTGGGATATCTCTGATACCTTCTCCCCAAACAAATAATGTTCCCCACATGATCTTTCTTTCAAGATTATATGTCTATTTCATTCTGAACCTATATTTACTGATGGGCCCTTCCCTAGCTTTTGCTCCACTCTTTCATATATATATATATATATATATATCCCAAAACCCATGAATAATGAACATCCTTCCTTATTTTCAAGGGTTGGTTTCAATCTCTTCCTTACTTCAGAGACCAGACCTTTGACCCCTATTCTCAATCCTCGTTCGTCCATACTTTCCACTCAAACTTGGGGGATGAGGGTAGAAAATCCCACACACTACATGTTTTCTTTTTTTAAATCACAATTGCAAACAAAATTAATGGAATGAAGCAATACCAACAACAATATCAACACATTCTTCTCCTTTTCACTCTTCCCAATGCCAAGAAAATAGGACAAGGCAATTTCTTTTTTTTTTTTTAAAGCAATTGGGGTCAAGTAACTTGCTCAAGGTTACATGGCCAGTTATTTCTGGGTGTGGTGCTAAGTATCTGAGCCCGGATTTGATCCCCAGGTCATCCCGACACTGGAGCTGGTGCTCTTACTTGCTGTGCTACCTGGCCACCCCAGGACAAGACAATTTCACCATAGCAAGTATCATTATCCCTATTTTGCAGATGAGGCTCAAATAGGTTCAGTGACTCATGGGCAGAATCATGACTTAGGTCTTCAGACTTCAAGTTCCCCTCTCCTTCCACGGCACCACAACTATCTTTCAGTGTTGTTTCATAGCATCATAAATTTAGGGTTATTTTATTAAAGGGCTTAGGAAAGGGTACTTAAGAAATGCTGTCCAAAGGAGAGCTATTAACTTTTAACATAATATTGTCTCAATAGGAGCTTTGCCATAGAGAAAGAAGAAGTTATCACCATCATGGAAAAAAAAACTGTGTCTCAGGGCTTACTGGGTTCATAACATAATAACCATTTATGCTGAAGGAACTGGAAAGACTGCTGATTTTGTTTTGTTACCTCTGCTTCCTGGGGTGGGGGAGGGTGGATGAGTGACATTTTCTTTTTTCTTTTGTTTTATTGAATGCTTTTCCTTTTAAATACACATTTATAAAACCATATTAAGGTGTTGCTCTTTTTGTTTGTGTGATATTTTTGTTGGCATGCACACGAGTTAGACAACTTTTACGATTTTTTTCCTCTCAAAATGAGCTTAGGAGTGGAAGCCAAAGTTGTCCAAGACAGCTGTTGGCCTTCCTCCTCATTCAAGTTTTTGCTGATTTGGCTCTTTGACTGTGCACATTTCACAGTAATAATAGCATTTAAATAGTGTTTTAAGGTTTGCAAAGCACTTTACAAAAATTATCTCATTTTATCCTCAAAACTTCCCTAGGAGGTTGTTGTTATTATTATCCTTATTTTACAGATGAGGAAACTGAGTGACTAAGTGACTAAATGGCTTGCCCACAAGGGTAGTCAATGTTTGAGGCAGGATTTGAATTCGAGATTTCCTAACTCTAGGTCTGGTACTCTATCCACTGTGCAATCTTGCTATTTTTATTACAAAGTTTTTATTTTTATTATTATTAATTTTTAAGGGAGAGGGGAGAAGGTGGGAAGAAGAGCAAATATATACTTAATTCAAAAAATAAAAATAATATACAAAGAAATCTCATTGTAGTGTCCCCAAAGCTGCATTCAGCAGAGTATAGGTAAGAAGAAAGGGCATATTCATAGGGGTCAAGAAGAAGGCAATGAATGTCCTTAGTTGGGAACTTGATTTGTAAATTTGTCCCTGAAAAAATTCCCTGGATTTCACCTGGGAACAGAGACAATTTAAGTAAACAAGTATTGATTAAATACCTTTTATATGTCCAGCTTTGTTCTAGGTACCATGGGATTGCAAATTAACAATAAGAACAGTTAGCATTCATATAGTGAAAATATTATTTGCATATTCATATAGTACATAACTTGTTTGCAAAATCCTTTGCATATATTTTACCTTGTTTAACTCTCACAACAATATGTGGGTTAGGTGTTTACTGAAGTGGAAACTAATTCAAAGAGAAATTAAGTGACTTGCTCAGGGTCACACACAATGTTAAGCATCTGAGGCAGGATTTAAACTCTGTTTTCTATAATTGCAAGGCTGGTGCTGTATCCACCAATAACTCAGGATCTGATTGGAGAGGCAGGATTTTTGAAAAGAACAATACACTTTATAACAGAGAGGGTTTCAATAAGGATTATAAGGACATCCATATAATGATGATACAATGGAGAATGTGACATGTACTAAGGAGAACTCAGTAAAGTGTTAGAAGAAATGTGAGGAGGGAGAAGTCACTTTCACTGGAGAATGGAGGAGTGAGTCAAGGAAGGCTTCATGGAAGGAGTGGCTTCTGAGAATAACTTTGAAGGAAGGAAGTGACTCCAATGTATGGAGATACAGGGGAAGTTCTTTCTAGAAATGGGGGTGGCATGAGGAAAGTCAAGGAGATAGGAAAAACCAGGATGTGAATGGGGGATAAAGAGTTATACAAGTTAGCATTAACTACATACAGACTACTGTGTCAGATCCTGGGGCAGATAAAAAGCTTCAATAAAAAAATGGTGCCCACTTTCTTGGAACTTATATCCTAATAGCTCTACTGAATTTAGATGGGAAAAATTGCATCTATTTTTTTTTTACTGACTTCTTATTTCCTTTGTAATTCTATGTATTTCATATTATGCATTTAAAACATTAGTCTGAGAAGGAGTCCATGGTCTTCACCAGATTGCCAGAGAGGTTCACGGTACAATAAAAATTAAGAACTCCTGCTCTAATGGGAAATGATAAGGACTGGCCCTGACTTCATTTGTAAAGGGAATAGCCTGGTGATGACACTCCCTTTAATACTTCCTTTAGGTTGGCACTGAGAAGCTAAGTGACTCATCCAATGTCCCCGGGGACAAGATGTGACAGAGGAAGGACTCAGCCCCAGGTCTGCATGGTTTTGTAGTCAGTTCTCTGACTCCAATACTACTCTGCTTCTCAGATTATGTGGAATACAAATAATACCCACAGAATGGCACTGGAGAAGTACAAAATGCTATTTGAGACTGTGTGAAGGAGATGATGGCATTTGAACTGATTTTTAAACATGGGTAGGAAAAGCATGATCTTAGTCGGAAGGGATCTTAAAACTCATGAAGTCTAATTTCATTTCATAGATGAGAAAATTGAGGCCCAGAGAGGTTAAAGGATGTACCCAAAATCACATGAGTAATAAGTGGCAGTAAAATCTAGGTTATCTGACTCCAAATCTAGTTCTCCTTAGTGCTAAAGTGTTCTTTGGTAACCTTAGAGATAGCTCTTTAAGCAGCATAGTAGAAATAAAAGCTAAATTGCAATCCTCAATGCTTTCTTTTATGCTAGTTCTTGCATTCAAATTGTGGCATTATTAATAGGGTTGCTTCTATACCTTCTGGGTTCTTTCCCTTTCACCTGCAATTTTAATTCAGAAACTTGTTCTAGACGTTCAGTTCTTTAAGACATTACTAGGAAATATTGGCATTATTTGTTGTTCACTTGTTTCAGTTGAGTCCTACTATTTGTGACCCTCTTTGGGATTTTCTCGGCAAAGATACTGAAGTGGTTTGTCATTTCCTCCTCAACTCATTTTTACAGATGAAGAATTGAGACGAACGGGGGTAAGTGACTTGCCCAGGGTCATAGAGCTAGTAAGTGTCTGAGGGCAGATTTGAATTCAGGAAGATGAGTCTTCTTGTCTTTAGGTCCAGCAGTCTATCCACTGCAACACCTAGCTGCCCTATTGGTATCAGACGGAGATGCTTTGAAAACAGCAAACTCCCTGTGTGAGACATTTTACCTGAGGAGAATTTTCAAAGCTCAATTTTGTTCTGCTTAGTCAAATACTTATACTCAACAGAGTATGTTCTTTTATTCTTTATAGAGTGATCATAGGATGTGATCTGCTATAAGAAATTGTTCCTTACAAACACAGTTATACAAATTTATGTGCATTTTCCCGAAGATTTTATAAAGATGGAAATGAAAATAAAATTTAATTAAAAAAAGAAAAAATAAAGGGATGTTAATAGAAAAAGATTTTTATAAAGACGAGAAATCATACACATAGGTTTATATATACTAATGCCTTCTTGCTTGACTTTTTTTTTTAAATAAAAAGTATTACCTATAATAGAGTCATTCACTTTAAATATATTATCTTATTTTAACCTTACAACAATCATGTAAGGTAATTACTGTTGGTATTATCCCCAATTTACAGATGAGAGACTTGGAGAAAGTAAGCAACTTGCCATGGTTCCACAATTACAAAATGTCAGGGGAAGGATATGACTTCAGGTCTCTTCCTCATTCCAAGGTCAAAACCTTTTTAAAGCATTTCTTTATTGATAATTTTTGTTTTGATATTGCTTACATATCTCAACAAAATTCACAATTAAATATGAACAAAGCAAATCTCTGAAAATAGTCAAGCAACACATTATAATAAGTTACTTCCACTGATAGTATGTAAATAAAGTCTTACATTTTGTTTATGTGTTTTAACTTGAATAAATTAGTAAAATTGTTGTTAACTTGTTTTAATTGTAGTTTTCACAGTGTTGTCTTGATGTACCGTGTTTCCCTGATAATAAGACAGTCTTATTAATTTTTTTTGGACAGAAAAACACCAGAGGGCTTATTTTCAGGGGAGGGCTTATTTTAATGAACATTGACAGCAATTTTAATAAACAGGTAAATGTGAACAAAAAAATGTACCTTTATTCAATAAGCACATCACTGGGGAAGAACAGGATGACACGCTCACTGCTGCAGCTCTAATTGGATGCAGCTCGGAGCGTGCGTTTCACCGGGGGGGGGGCGGTGCATACAGAGGGTACCGTAATGTAGCGTGTAGCGCAGGGGATCACCTTCACTACAGTAGCAATCTCAATAGGGCTTATTTTTGGGGGAGGGCTTATTTTAGAGGAATCTTACACAGTGAGGGGAGGGCTTATTTTCGGGATAGGTCTTATTATCGGGGAAACACGGTATATAGTTGTCATTTTATATATTGTTCATATTATTCCATTTTCTTCACTCTATCAATGTCAACAAACCTTCCCACATTTTTTGAATTCTAGTTATTTGTCATTTCTTATAGTATAATATATTCTATTACACTCATATACCATAATTTTCTTAGTAATTTATTAATCATAGAGCACTCAATTTGTTTCCAACTTTTTGCCATCATAATTAAGGCTGCTACAAATATTTTTGCATAAGTTTTTCCTCTGGCCACAAATCATCCTTTTGTACAAGTTGGGTAGTGTGAACATTGAACCAAAGGGTATGAGCAATTCATTAATCATAATTTCAGATTGTTGGAACAATGATAGTTTGACCAGAAGGAATAACTTGCCTAGTTTTCCACAGCCCAGCCAGCACTGAATTTTTCCATCTTAGATTATCTTTGACAATTTGTTGAGTGTGAAGTGATACTTCAGTGTTGTTTTGATTTTCATGTCTGATTATTATTAAGTTTGAGAATTTTTTCATCCAGTTGTTGATAGGTGACATTTCTTCTTTTGAGAACATTATGTTCACATGCTTTGACTACTTGTTTATTGGGAAATGACATTTAATCTTATATATTTATCATATCCTTATAGATTATGTATATTTGACTTTTAAGAGAGATATTTAATGCAAAGGTAAATTCTAATGCGTATCTTTTCTTCTTATTCTAGTCGCACTATTTTATTTGTGCAAAGACTTTTTATTTTTATATACTTGAAATTGTCTCTTTTGCTTGCTTTTCATTATATTTTTTTGTGCCACAGATGAATTCATCCATTGACTAGTTTCAAACAGAGAATTTTCCATTTTCCTTGAATTTTTTATTTTATGACTTTTTATATTTAAATATTTCATCTATTTGGAATTTGTTGTAGTATAAGGTATGAGATGTTTATGCTAAGCTGTTCTCCAGTTCTTTAACAAAAAGTTCTTTCCTTAGTATTCTGTGTTCTTGGGTTTATTAAAAAAAAAGACTTTTATATACTTTTCCTTCTAAATATTGTTTATCTAATCTATCCTACAACTCAACTTTTCTATTTTTATCTAGTACCAAATAATTTTCATAAGTATTGTTTTATTATATAATTCAAGCTCTATTAATGTCAACCCCTTCTCATGTCTACTTTTCCATCATCCCTATTGATATTTTTGACCTTTTGTTCTCCTATATGAATTTTTATGTTATTTTGTCTATTTCTATAAAGTATTCCCTTAGTAATTTTATTAATATAGTTTTAAATATGTAGTTTAATATGGTTGTCATTGTCATTTATTATAATAATGGCACGACCTATACATAAACATTGATTATAACTCCTCTTATACAGAATTTCCTTTATTTCTGTGAAAATTGTCTTTAGATAAGTCATCTTTGTCTCTTGGTAGGTTAACTTCTACATATTTAATGCATTATTTGTCATCATAAGTAACATTTCTCTTTCTCTTCCTTTTTGGTTTTGGGTAGAAATGCAAAAATGTTGATAATTTTGTGGTTTTGTTTTGCATCCTGTTGTTTGATGGAGCTATTGTATTCTCCATTAATTTTCCATGGATTTCCTAGGATTTTCTAAGTAACCTATCCTACTAATAGATGTAATTTTGTCTCATGTTGCTAACTTCTTTTCCTTGACTTACTGCTAAAACTAGCAATTGTAATTTTCTGTCTAATAAGATGACAGTGGGCAGGCTTGTTCAATCCTTATCTTATTAGTAAAGATTCCATAATTAAATGAGAAAACTTCCACTAAAATACTACTAATAATTCTAACTTTCACTTTTAGATAAATGGTTTTGATCATGTTAAGAAAAGATTCTTTTTTCTAATGACTTTTAGTTTTTAAAAACATGAATATGTGCTGAATTTTATTTAAAAACTGTTAATATAATAATGAGGCATTTGGAGTATTTTTTATTTCATTCATATTGCTAACAATTTTCCTAATGTTGATGCATCCTTGTATTCCTGCTATGAATATAATGAATAACTTTTTGGACAAAGGGCTATATAATCTTTTTGCTAATGTCACTTAATATCTTGGCATCAATATTTCTTAGTAATATTGATACATACTTTTCTTTCATTTATTTTTCTCTGATCTGAGGATTAGAAATATGTCTGTCTTTTAGAAAGAGTTTTATACATTACCTCTTTCTGCATTTTCAAAAACAATTTATATAACAGGTTTATTTGTTAGATATTTGATAGAATTCACTTGAAAATCTGTCTGGTTTTGGATTTTTTGTTACATGGGAGTTTATTTCTGGCTTAGTTAATTTATTATTCTGAGATTGGGTTAGTTAGGTTAGCTATTTGTTTCTGTTGATTTTGATATTTTACATTTAAAAAATATATTTTAGTAGGTTTTTGAAATTTCATATTAATTGTCTGTTTTGATGACATATAAGTATAAATAGTAGCTCCTAATAACTTTCTTTTTTGCCTCTCCATTTGTTGTGAATTCCCCTTTCTATTTTTTTATTTTGTGAATTAGTTTTCAGTCAATAGTCAATCAACAAGCATTTACTAAGGGCCTAATATGTGCCAGACATTGTGTTAAGTTGTAGAGATACAAAGAAAGACAAAAGTCAGTCCCTGTTCTCAAGGAGCTCACAGTCAGACAATATGCGAACAACTCTGTCAGATGACATATATACGCATGTGTGTGTCTGTGTGTGTATACATAGGGTATGATCAATGCAAGCATTAAGGGAGATTGGCAAAGGCTTCTCATAGAAGCTAGGATTTTATCTAGCACTTGAAGGAAGCCAAGGAAGCCAGGAGACAGAGGAGGGAGAGAATTCCAGGCATGTTGGACAGTCAGTAAAAATGCACCCAGTATTGTCTTGTGCTGGGAACAGCCAAGAAGGTCAGCATCACTGAATTTTGTAGGATGTGTTGATGGGACAGGAAGTAAGGTATAAGAAGATTGGAAAGATATGAAAGGTCAAGGTTATGAAGGGCTTTTAATATCAAACAGCATTTTATATCTGATCTTGGAGATGATAGGGAGCCACTGGAGTTTATTGAGCAGGAGGATGACATGGTCAGACTTGAACTTTACTAAGGAAGCTCAATTTGACAACAGAGTGAAGGGTGGCCTGGAGTAGGGGGAGACTTGAGGCAGGGAGACCAATCCAAAAGCTACTATAATAATCTAGGCATGAGGTTATGAGAGTTTGCACCAAGGTGGTGACAGTGTCAAAGGAGAGAGAAAGGGGCTTATAGGAGAAAGGTTGTGAAGGTTAAGCCAACAGGATTTAGCAACAGATTGGATATTTGAGGTGAAATTCAATGAGACACTTAGGGTGTAAGCCTGGGGGCTGAGGGGATGGTGGTAACCTCAATAGAAATAGAGAAGTTAGGAAGAGGAGAAAGTTTTGAGGGAAGGATAACGAATTCAGTTTTGGACATTGAGTTTAAGGTGTCTATGGGACATCCAGTTTCAGATGTGTAATAGGCAATTGGAGATGTGAGACTGGACAAGACTGTCTAATGGTTCACCAGCATTAAATATTCCTATGCCTCCTTTCCTCCTCCAACTGATTTAGTTCTTTATATTTTATTTTCTTATGGAAGTCTCTCTTCTTTGTGTTCTCAGTAACTTCCATTGGTATTTCAAAACTAAAATGGTTTTTATCACTTCCTTATACTATATAAATTTTGGGCCAATATATACTCTTTATATTAGCTTTCAAGTCCTATTTACTTTATTAAATTTCTTCTTCTAGATTTTTGTGAATGTGAAAAGCCCTGGCAAGAGCTGGATCTTTTATCAGGAAAGAGAAAAGTAGTGTCATCATTGAAAATGATGAAATATGCTGTTCTCTTTAGGGTAGATTTAAAACAACACATGTTGATTTCCCTTGTTTTTCTATAATAATGTATTCTAGCCTCTCTTTATTTCTTGCCCTTGTGGGAAAATATTGTGTAATTTGAATTGATGCTTTTTGATATATGAATTGCTTCTCCTTGACTGTGTACTAGATTTGCTTTTTGACACTAAATTTCTTGGTGACCATATTTCTGAGTGAATTATGCGTAATGTTCCTCTCCATTAGAATCTTTTGGATTCTTTGAATTTTAACTCCACTCACTATTTCCAATACTTCCAGACAATGTTTTTACATAATTTTCTGGTATGTACAAATCAGATCGCCTTCTTCATATATCTTTAGGGAAACCAATAATTTTCAGGTCATCACACTGAACTTTTCCTTCTAGCTTTATTGTTTTGATTTATAAATATTTGAAATTTTCTTCCATTTGTGCCATTGCCATTATTTGTTCTGTAATCTTTGCATGTTTTGCCTAGGTCATTATTCTTAAAATCTACTGCTATGATACAGTTTTTCAACTTATTTTCTGCACTATAGATTCTCATGTTTGTTTCATTGCATTCTCTGTTTGATAATACTACCAGTATAATTGATGATAGATCTCCACATAGCTTCTCTTGAGTTTCTAAAGAAACTCTGGAAAGTCTTGCAATAGGTCCATTATTATCTTTGGGGAATCTAGTTGGTGCTGTTATAGTTTTATTGTTTTCTTCTGAAGATTTATCTGTGTAATCTTTCCTCTAGGGTATTTAAATTTTGTTTTGTAGTTTCTTTCCTGCTTACTCATTTCTTCAGTCTCTTGTGAGCATTTCCCTTGGAAAAGTTTTTTTTCCCCTCTTCTTCTCTTTTTTCCCCTCATTCTTTGATTTGCTGCATTTGGTGATGCTCAGATAATCATGGAGAACTGGTCTTAAGTCACTGACACTCACTTAGCTATCTTGTGGGACTTCTCCATCACTCTCTTTACCACATCATACTATCTCTTGAACATTAACATTGCCCAAGAGTGAAACTTTGGGAAATGGTAGAAGGACAACCCCTTTAGGGCAGTGGTGTCAAACTTGGAATGAGGAAGCCTCCAAAATGCACAGAAGGATCCCTGAGGGGCTACATACTAAGAAAACCACATGTTAACATTATCTATGTTCTCTTGTATTTTACCTATTTTGTTAAATCTGAATTATATTTTCTTTTGATTTCTGCTGTACTTGGGAGTGCTATGGGGTCACAATGTGGCCACAGATAGTATTTGACACCTCTGAATTAGGAAGTCAAAGTGAGACTATTTAATTTAAAAGAAATGTATAATTGTATGGTTGGAGCAATAATTCTCCCCCAAATGCTGATCAAGTTGTTTAGGAGGTCTTTGTTTTATAAATTAAGTGCTAATAAGGCCCTGGAATCTGGAGGGAGGCAGTGACAAATCCTGGATATGGACCTTTATCTAGAGGTAATTCCACAAGTTTATTCAATTGAAAAGTAGAGATGTTATCTTGTAACCTTTCTTAGTAATTCAGTATTGGGAGAATCTGAAAGTTCTTTGGGATCTTTTCCTCTGGATCTTTGTCCATTAAGTTGGAATATTGTAGTAGTTGTTATGCAAAGGTTATTTATATTTGTAAGAGGCAGGAAAGAGGAAAAGTACACAAAGTTGTGAGATGTTTTACATATAGCTTCTTTATGGATTGTTAGATAAATATGATGCCCAATCATTAAAAGATTTCCCAAAGTGATGATACGTCAGAATGTAGATAGTGCCATAATTTTTTTGTGTGTGCTTTAAAGGATGGGTTTTGAACAGGCTAGTGGGGAAAAATCTGTGTCACCACTGTGCTATTAAGGAACAGCTTCTAGCTCTTCTCCTTCCCATAACAGTTTTGTAAGTAGAAGGGGTCCATTTTAACATCTGAGTTCTTTCATGGGCCTCCCCATCAATCTCTGTCTTTCCCTTACTGCTTTTCCACCAATGAATCAATGACTAGCAACATGGTTTCTTTCATATTTTTGCTTTCTCTCTCCTTTCAATTCATTTAAGACCTAGCCCTGACTAACTAATCTGGCAAAACCTGAATTTTTCCTTCTCAATTTCTATAACATTTACTTAATATCTCCCTAACTAGATTATAATCTCCCATAGGAAGAGGCTACCTTCTGTTTTGTAAATTCCGTAGTGCCTAGCTAGCACAATGATGGATATGCAATATTTAACATTTTTAGATTTTTTTACATAAAAAAGCAAATCATCTAGTACACAATAAATCAGAATGCATCTTGTTCCTTCAGAATCCTTCTCAAAATTAACTTCTACCAGGCAGTGTTCCTTAGGTGATCAAAAAAGCCTTTGGAAATAACCAGTGATGTGGCTCACATTTGATAAGCATTATTATCAGTGTCCATCACAATCTCTTCTGTGAATTCACTTTCTTCTCATAAATTTGTTTTTTTATCAATTTGTCTATCTTAGATATATCTCAGTATTTTGCATATTACTCATATTATTCTGGGGTAGGTAGGTGGTGCAGTACATAGAGCACTGGTCCTGGACTCAGGAAGATCTGAGGTTCAAATCTGGCCTCAGACACTTGTTGGCTGGCAAATTATTTAATCCCTATTTGCCTCAGTTCCTCATCTGCAAAATAGGGACACACTGGAGAAGGAAATGGCAAACCACTCTAATATCTTTGCTAAGAGTTTTTCTTGCTGTTCAGTCATTTCAGTCATGTCTGACTCTTCCTGATCTCATCTGGGGTTTTCTTTTTCACTAAGCAAAATATACAAACTTATCTTTTTCCAGTGAGTTTCAATGGAAGTCTTAAACTCAATATTAGATCAAGTAAGGATTGCATACATGCACATACACTTTTATATTGTACTTTAAGGTATTTAAAATGCTTCCCCAACATCTTGCTTCATCCTCCCAATGATCCTGTGCAGACAATTTAAATATTATTCCCATTTTTACATGTGGTTTGTGAAGCATTGAACATTCAACACATGGGTCCTACACAAAAGTCACCACAGATTCAAGGTAGTCTGTGAGTTTACATCTATTCAAAACCATAGCTTATGAATCTCCAGTCCCCGCTGAGGAGTTTAGTTCCTTGAGAGCAGAGACTGCTTTATTTTTAACCTTTCATTTCCTTCTCAGTGCTTAGCATAGTGCCTAGTATGTGGTAGGTCCTTAAAAAATACAAGTTGACTAACATATCAGTCAGAGCTGTTAACTTGCCCTTAGTTCGAAGTGAAGTTATTTAATAAAATAGTATAGCAAAAATAAAATATAGTACAATGTCATATTATAAAGATTTATAAAGGATCAGCTAGGTGGTGCAGTGGATAGAGTGTTCAGCCTGGAGTTAGGAAGACTCTTCCTGAGTTCAAATTGGGCAAGTCACTTAATCCTTTTTGCTTCAGTTCCTCATTTGCAAAATAAACTGGAGAAGGAAATGGCAAATCACTCCAGTATCTTTGCCAAGAAAACCCCAAATGGGGTCATGAAGAGCTGGATACTGCTGAAAAAACATAGTATGTAAAATAGATTTTTAGTATATACTAAATATATATGGTATATGTAGTATACTATATAGAATACATAATCCATAAGATATAGTAAAAAATTAAAAAAAGAAATCCATCCCTATTTAGGGAGAATATGCCCACTAAATTTTGGGTATAATCTCCTACATACCTGTAACATCACTGGGAAGAGTGGATATATATAGGTATCTATCTTTAGGGGAACACATATATGAAGCATATGTAGCCAGTGTAGGTATATGAGGGGCATTGGATTCTACACAGAAGAAGGTGTGTTCTGGGGATGTCATTATACTGTTCCTTCTGCTCTGATCTTTTTTGTTCTTGTGTGGGGTATTTTCTCTCCTCTTCTTCTTGTTCTTGTTCTTCCTCCTCCTCCTCCTCCCCGTCTCCTCTCCCCTTTTTCCCTCTTCCTCTTCCTCCTCTCCTCCTCCTTCTCCTCTTTCCCTCTCCCTTCCTTTCTCTTTTTCTCTTTCTCTTTTGTTCTCTCTCTCTCTCTCTCTCTCTCTCTCTCTCTCTCTCTCTCTCTCTCTCCCTCTCTCTCTCTCTCTCTCTCTCTCTCTCTCTCTCTCTCTCTCTCTCTCTCTCTCTCTCTCTCTCTCTCTCTCTCTCTCTCTCTCTCTCTCTCTCTCTCTGTCTCTCTCTCTCTGTCTCTCTCTCTTTCATATATAATGTATTCTCACTGGGCCTTGCTCTCTACTAGTACCATGCAATTGCCACTGGATGCATCTCTGTTCCATGTCTGCCACTGATCTTATGTTTGCTAAATGTTTATGGGCTACTAGCTTCTGGGCTTCATCTCTTTAGGAAATATACTTGACATCTGGCTCCTGTCTGTTAGGGTGCCATGTCTAGAAATCTTTTTCCTTATAGGAACAGGCTGACATCTCTTTGGTTATAGCTGATGCTGTGAGCCCACTATATCTAGTTAAGGGAGAGAAGTCAGACAGGATACCCCCAGATTAAGCCTGGTTTTTGAACTCCCTTTTTCCTGCAAGGAGGATCCATATCTTAATGTCACTCTCTATCTTACTTAGAGCTAGAAAGTCCTTATAACTGCAAGTTAATTCCCTACTATCCATTCTCTATCTCCAAGCCCATTTTAGGGGCCTTTGTCAAAAGAATCCCTCAGAACCATGTGGGTTTGAGCCCCCACAGTTTATTTTTGGGACCCTCAAATACTTTGGAACTTACCATGCAAATAAATCTGAGCAAGGATAAAAGCTAAAAGCAGATTCTTTGTTTTTGCTATGTATACATAGCTAGCAAAATGTCTCCCAAGCTTCGAGTTGTCCTATATACATGTAAAACTGTCACCCTGAGCAGTGAAGACAATTTATTTTGTGTTTCCCAGCTAGGGATAATCAGTTTTCAAATCCAGTTACTCTGACTCAAAATAACAAGTTCACTTTATACAATACCATCCTACCTCTCCTACTGAAAATGGAGCATGTCCTTATGGAAGTCAAGAATGAGTTAAAAAGATGCTCTTTTTTTCAAGGGGAAATCAATTCTGCTGTCTGGGGCAGAAATCTGCATGCTCCGTATAGTTTCTTGATCTATACAGTTTTCTACTTCCTTAAAAACCTTCTTCCTGTGGCATTTGCTATTCCTGCTTGCTGCCTGCTTCAGCTCAAACTAATTCAGCTTCAAACTAATATAAGGATGTGGAAGGATGAAGAACATTGATCACAGAGGAAGGAAAGAGGAAAGGGTTTTTTTTTCCTTTTTAGTGAAGGCCACTGCTGGGGAAACCATTTTCCATCCCCTCATAACAGGTAGCAAGTCAGGTGTCTCAAGATCTCATTACATATAATAATAATTGTTAGCATTTATATAGTGCTTTAAAGTTTGCAAAGAGCTAGACATATGTTCTCTGATTTGATAATGTCACATTTTTGCTAAACTTACTCCCTTGAAAATGGCCTAAATTCTGAATGTGTGGAGAAACATCTGGTCTATACACAGTCAAATATATAGTCATACATACATTGATTGCCTCATAATGTTTTAAACCATCTGATTTTATTGAATAAATCATTAAAAGTCTCCCAATTGCCTTCTGAAAATTGAAACATTCTTGCTGGAAGAAAAATACTGACTGCGGCATGAATATTTTCAGCTGTTCAAGTAACACTGGCCTTCCTTTCTGATGTATACATTAGGAATTCCTTGGATTTTTTTTCAGGTTACTTCTCAAATCACAATTGACAGATGAAAAACAGGAAGAAAGGGGGTCGAGGTTTGCCCACGAAGGCCTTTGAGTCATAAGAGTCTTGGCTCCTTTGGGAGTAAACTTTGGAGCAGAGTAGCTGGAAGTCTAAATCTTCGGGCCTCCAACAGAGACATTATTGACTGGTCATTTTGTCCCTAGTCAATTCCAGGCACAATTAAAAGGATGTGCAGGTGACATAAGTCAGCTGTAGTTGAATTGACAAATCACACAATTGATAAAGTTGAACTATTTCTTTATTCTTTAAAAATTTTATTTACGATAGATAGCAGCACTGCATAGGCAAGTCCTTGGGGAAGGGTGGGTAGGATACCTGCTGGGTGGAGACCTAGCCCCTGAGCATGGGCAGTGCCCAATGCCTGTTTTAGACATATTTTACTTTAAATTTTCTGAATGAAGGGAGAGATTAGAGAAGGACTCATAGGGGAGAGGGGTTGGGAAAAGTTCATTTTCAAGATTGTGATTTAGTGGCCTTTCATTTATTCTAACATTTGAGAACCTATGTACTTTGGAACGACTTTTCTGAAACTTGACTCAAAAAATGCAAACATTTCAGGCAGCCCATAGTCTATTTCTGTCCTTCCAAAGACAGTGCTGTTGACTGAACTAACCCGTGGATCTCTTTGGCAGGCAACACCTGCTGCTGTGGGGTTTCTGGGACAGGAGCATGTCCTTAGAAACCTAAGTGGAGCCCTTCAAAGAACCAGAGATGGAAACTTTCTACATTTCCCAATGAACACCTTCCCGTCAACACCACAAAGACAAAGCAACGAACCTTTCGACAACCACTTCTTTTAAATGTGATAGAGCAGGATCACTGTGTAGTGTTAGACCCTGTGACCAACACAGACCAACTTTAACCATTATTGGCTGTCTAGACCTTTACAGAATCATAAACTTTTCATTGCCAAAGTCTACAAAGTATTTCAAGTTAGTGAATTCCCTGGGGAAATGATACATCCATATACATATATGTTTATGCATATATACATTTACATACATACATATATGTATATATACACATACACAAATATATGTTTGTGTGTGTGTGTGTGTGTGTAATTTAAAAAAACAACAACTGAAAAACATCCTTTACCACGGGGAAGAGCTGCATCTGACAAGAAACTCTATGAGTTATTATTAGTACCATTATTGTTTTCTTTGGCTTCATGGACTATATTGGTAAAATGACCATAAAAAAGAAAAATATATAAAAAGCAAATATTTTGTACAAAAATACAAAGTTTTAAAAGCTCTTAAAAGTATATTCCATATTATTACTAAGAGTTTGGACTATATATATATATATGTATATTTGTATAATTTTCCTACATTTGGGATTTTAGCAAATGTAACACACTGTTTACACAGTCGATGTTTAAGCTTTTCCTATAGTTGAATAACAAGCACTCATTCAGAATGGAGTTTCCCTGTGCTTCTGAAGTTAGAACTCACATACTCGGGTGGTTATTGGCTGAGAAAGGCTATGGGATTCCATCCAGCTGTGCACTGACCATCAACTAGGTCCCAAGTCCTTTTGTAATGGTAGAAGGGAAGAAAAATTTGCAGTAGGAATTTTTGTTGAACCAGTTTTCAGTGCTTTCTTTTTCCACGGGGTGAGAAGATGATCTAGTCAGAAAGGCACATCCTTTGCTTTTGGGAGATGTCCAGAATTTAAGTCCATGTCTGTCATTTCACAGCTTATTATAATGCAGAAGTTGGTGCTAAAAGGAACAAAACCAGTTTTAATATTTAATCAAGTTAATATTGTATTAAAATAATGATTACCCAATCTGTTCTACTGCTCAAGAGTCTCAAATGCATGGTTTGAACAATAATGTGTATGATTTCTTTTTAAAAATACACTTTCACTGATATCTTTTGTTTTTACATAGGTTAGATTTCCTCTTGTATCCTGCCCTTCTTCCCACTTAAGAGTCATCCCAGTGCATATAAATTCAAAGAAATGAATAATTAGCAAGGGAAACAATTACAACCTTTGACCCTTACCACTCCCCATGTCCCTCCAAAACTAGTCATATTCAAGGGCCAGATGCTCATCTCCACAGGCTATACCACTGACAATCAAACTGGCTCAACTTGATTCAAAAAAATCATAAATTTGAACTGATTTAGACCACATTCTTTTAAATGAATTATAGCTCTGGTGAGGGAAACTGCATTAAAATCCCCAGTGTAAAAAGAAGCAAGCGTGTAAGGAAATTGGGTTAGAGATGTGAGATATTCAAGAACAGAGCAAAGTGAAAAAAAATCTCATAAAGGCACAGTGTAGGTCTTTGGGGATTGTATGATGCTTTTGTCTTTTTTTAAATGCTTAATTTTTTTTCAATAAACAAATATTAATTTCTCTCCCAACAAATTTTTTTTTGAAAAAAACCATAATAGGAAAATTTAATGAATGTTGGTGTTTTGAATTAGTCAAAAACGATAAAGGTTATATAGATAAAACACCCTTTAGTAGTGACCCAGACTCTACAATTATTCCTTTTAAGAACCCCATGTTGCTTACCTGGCTCCCTGTCTTTTTCACAAATGAAGTTGTTAATGTCTTCACATTGGAAATCATTCCACTGCCCAGCATAGATTAGCCCAGCACAGTCTTCTCCTGGTCCATGGCCATGACCCCAGTTATCAGGCTGTCCAGTTTTCCAATTTCTTTTGCAAAAACAAGAATTGAGTATTATTTGCACAGTGTGATGTCTTTGATCAAGAGGAGAAAAGTAAAAACTTAAAAAAAAAATCAAACCACTGTATTTTTCCTGAAATGAAGATACATTATTTAAAAAAACAGTGCATGCTCTTTTTGGGAATGAGAAGCATATGTGCAGTTACTGAGAAGGCAATCTCTCAAGTCAATACAATGGGGATGTCAAGGTCAGGAGGACTCAAGTCTGATTTCCATGCTGCACTCCCTGGAGTTTTTGTTTACCTTGCTCCAATGAAATCAACTCAGTATGTTATTTCATTGTAGAGCTGTGGGGAAAAAAGCACCCCAACTTTTAATAAATTATGTAGTTTATCATGATGAGGCAAATGATAAATTTTTAATGTAAGTTATAGCTTTTGAGAAGGGACTTTAGAGGTCATCTAGTCTTATACCTTCATTTTACAGATGAAGAAACTGGAGCCTAGAGAGCTTAATTGACTTGCTCAGATCACACAGTGAGGGAGTGTTAGAGCTAGGATTTGAACTTCTTCTTATGGTTCTAAATTAAGTCCTCATGCCATTGGCTTTGAGAAATACAGGAGAATGTGGTTTGTATTTGTATATTTGAGAGGACTTTATTTCCATATGTTGTTTTTTCTTATTTCTTCTGAGCAGAGAGCCTTTTGAAAATCCATTTGAATCTATATATGTTTTGAAATATATGAACTTATATAAATAAGAACAGAATTGTTAAGAGTAATAATAATAATAATTTGCCAGGCATTTGCTAAGTGCTTTATACTTATTATATCATTTGATCCTCATAACAACCCTGGGAGGTAGGAGCCTTTATTATCCCTATTTTCCAGATGAGGAAACTGAGTCAAACAGAGGTTAAGTGACTTGCCCAGTGTCACACAATTAATCAGTGTCTGAGGTTGGATTTGAATTCAGACCTTCTGACTCCAGGTCCAGGGCTTTATCTACTATGTCACCTAGCTTCCCCAGTATACAAAGAAATATTTTATGCATCTAGAAATTCCTCTAATGATAAACAAATGGCCATGACTTCTTTGGTAGTTGTTATGTTGGTTACCCTAGCTGGGAAAGATACATTTAATTTCACTACTGTTTAGAATATTTAAGTTTTTTCAAGAAATTAAAAACAAGAAACAAAAAGTAAACTTCTTTAGGGTGGGTTCATTTTAAGGCTTGTTAACCTTAACTATGTAATTTGAAACAACCCTTAGGATCTTTGTTTGGCAGAGCTAGCATTTCTTGATTATGTTTTCGTTTAATAAATTAGATGTACTTCCAATCTCAGCCCTGAGAAGTAGGTTTTCCCCCCTCTAAGAAACAGGTTGCTACACAGAAGCTTGTGGTTACTGCCTGAAAGGTTGCCATGATCAGCTTCAGGCCACGCCTGCCTGATGTGGAGGGTCTGAGAGAACATCTGGAAAAGGATGCACACAGCTTTCCAGAAATGATGAGTCATTTTCCCATTAGTAACATGCAGTCCTGAGGTAACTCAAGGACACCCCATATCATCAGAAACATCTCAGGGTGAGACTAGCAGCCCTAAATCATGTTTACAAAAGACATCTGATGTTGAGAGTAAGTTAAAAAACACACACAACACACAAGGTAGAATTTCTTTCAAGTATGTATTTTGGGATATTCTTTATAAAGAGTGACTAAAAGACCATTATCAAGTCTATTTAGTAATGGAAAGATAATTTGAAGGAGATTATAACAAGGTGTGTGCTAACCTCTGAGCTTTGACCTTGCTTAGCCTGGAAATAGGTTTCAATATCACTTCTCGCCTTGCCTTCTCTCCCTTTTCCGCTCTCCTTTATGTACTGTCTTCTGCTATTAGAATATAAGCTCTCTGAGGGCACAGACTGACCCAGAACTTAATGTATTACCTGGCACTTAGGAAATTCTGAATAAATGCATTGTCTGTCAACTAGGTATCAAACTACCTTATGTGAGCCCAAAAGTAGAAAGATACTTACTTTTGAGGTGGGATGATCCCAAAGGTAGATGAGGAAGGTAAGGAAAATGCATAGAGAATCGGAATGTAGAGTATTTGCTGAATTTATATTATTGTCTGTATTTATCAAATTTGTATCACCTTGTCTGACTTTTCAGCAGGTGTTAATGGTACATAGGTCGTTGAACTTCATAATATTACTAGTACAGTCTCTTAATTTTTGTAAGCAGGTGAGGTTGGGCTTATATTTTAATTTTGTTCAGTGTGCTGGATTGGGGAGTCAGAGGCCATTATGCAGTTCACAAATGTAAGCAAGAGTTATTATCACTACTTCTACTCCTCTACCCCCAACCAAGACACTTCTTAGTTAATTTATAAACTGGGTGAATCTTACATATAAAAGTAATGAAAAATCACTTAGTACATGTGGCACAGTGGATAGAGTGCTGGGCCTGGAGTCAGGAAGACCTGAGTTCAAATCTGACCTCAGACACTTACTAGCTGTGTGACCCTGGGCAAATCACTTGTTTGCCTCAGTTTCCTCATCTATAAAATGAGCTGCAGAAGGAAATGGCAAACCACTTTGGTGTCTCTGTTAAGAAAATCTCAAACAGGGTCACGAAGAGTTGGATATGACTAAAAAGGACTGAACAACAACATTGTCAGAAGGAAGGCACTTGAGGAGGACAGGGAAAGGTTTCTTGCAGGAGGTGGGATGTTAACTGAGACTTGAAGGAGGCCTGGGAAGCTAGGAGGTGGAGTTAGTGGGGTGAACAATCCAGATATGGGGAACAGCCAGTGAAAATGCCCAGGAGACTGGAGTGTTGTGTGTGAGCTACAGCAAGAAGGTCAGTGTCACTGAAAGGCAGAGTATGTGGAGGGTAGTAGGGTGTAAGAACACTAGAAAGGTAGGGAGGAGGCAGGTTAGGAAGAGCTTTAAAATCTACATGGAGGATAGTATATTTGATCCTGGAGGTAACAGGGAGCCATTCTGTGTGTGTGTGTGTGTGTGTGTGTGTGTGTGTGTGTGTGTGTGTGTGTGTGTGTGTGTGTGAGATATGGTCAGACCTGTGTTTCAGGAAGATCAATTTGACAATTGAGTGTGAGTGGATGAATTGGAGTGGGGAGAGACTTGAGACAGAGAGAACAATTAGCAGCCTGTTGCAATAGCCCAGGTAATGAGGGCCTATACCAGGATGGTGGCGCGTCAGAGAAGAGAAGGAGGGGTTTATCCAAGAGATATTTAGAAGGCAGAATCAACAAGACTTGGCAACTGATTGACGACTCATTGGTTTCAAGCCTGGATAACTGGGCGGATGGTGGACCCTCAATGGTTATACAATGAGATAGTTTCAAAATGTAGCTTGAAGTCAGGACAACAAAGGGATATTTCATCAGCAAGCATTTATTAAATGCCCACTATGTACCAGGCACTATGCTAAATGCTGAAAATATAGAGAAAGGCATAGAGATTATTAACCTTTATTAAAAGACTATGAACCAACACATTGGGGTGTTTGCAGGACAAAATTTGTCAGCAATAATAGCATGGGATCAGAATAAAATATGATGACCCAGCACACATGTACAATTCTGGAGAGAAAGATGGGGATAGATCAGATAAAGATCTTATGTATTTTTGTGAAGAATTCCAGAATAAATTATAACTTGAACCATATGTGAAGGCCTGGAAACATCCTTCTCTTTATCCCACAAACACCTATTTTTTTTTCTGCCTGCACACCATGACTCCTCCATATATGTATTACATTTTTCATATTTAAATGTTTCCCTTGCTTACACATTATATTTATGAGTGCTATCTCACAGCATGAGAGGCTGAAGCCATAGATGGGGAAAGTGCCTGAATCTCATGCAGTGGTAGGCATAAATCAGCATCAAATTCTAGCAAGACATTTGTCAGTCAGTCAATAAATATTTATTTAGTCCTCACTATCTTGCAGGCTAGGAATGCAAGGAAAAGCAAAAGGTAGTTTCTGCCCTCGAGGAGCTCACAATTGAGTGGATTTATTTGTACAAAGCATTTATGCTTTAACAACTTATTTTGAGTATACCAGAAGACTTTGAAACTGTTTCTACCACACTGATGAACTTACCCACAAATAGGAAAATCTCCTAAAAATGTTCCAGCATCCTCAGAGCTATGCTTGTCACTCTGAAAGTTCCCAGAAGATTCCATTTTCATCTAGAGGGAGGCAGAGCTTAAGTTCTAAATGTTGGCCTTAGTCCTTTCCAGACTCCCAAACCAATGTGCTTTCTTATTGCCCACAAAGTTGACTGAAATTTCATGGCCAAGAAAGTCCCACTGGTGAAGCTCTGGCCTTATAACTGGGAAGTATTACTAGTAAGAAGAATGCCTTTGCTGGAGAATCCCTTCCTGGTATAAGCAGTCTGCACTGAAGAGGATTTCTCCCTGGTGGTTTGGCCCATTGCCATTCTGGCTGAATTGTGATGAGTAAAAATGGAGTGAGTTATTGCTTATGCCCCTCCAAACATGCTCTTATCCTTGGTGTTCTGCTGTGTGAGTATTATTCCTTTGTCTGGACAAGCTTATTGCTGGTCAATGGGATCCTGGCTACAATTTCAGTGTACAGATTAGTCACTCTCTAAGGCATTTAAAGAAAATTCTTATAGTCAGTTCAAAGACACGAGAAGGATGAACATTAGAGGAAAAGAGTATGTACAGATTCCATTTCCATCTGTTATAATACTGATGCACACTACAATTATGTAATGTATATCACAAAAATCTTATATATCAAGATGTGGTGATTTCAGATATGGGCGGTGCATGGGACTGGGTATGCTGGCCCACCCTATGGGAGCATTTGCCTGATGGTCCAGGGAAACAACAGTGACATTGCTGTTTTAGAGTGGACCAACCCATACCCATCATCTGCGTATGCAAGTGACCCTGGGATCCAGAAGGCTATGCTAGCATATGACAAGCTCTAGCTGTTGCTACCAAGTTGGAAAGGCATTTCTGAGATCATATAAATGAGCAATGTGTTCAGTGTTAAGAAGAGAAACAAAGGTCTTTAAAGTGGAAGAGAGGGTTCTCACCAGAACCTTGATGGCACACAGCAAAATGGTGCAAGGAGAGACTAAAAGATATAAAGCTGGAGAAGGCAAAGGAAAGAATATAATAAGACATGTAGGACTCAATATCAGAATAAGGTCAAGATATTCAGCGTACAGGTCTTGTTGCTGTTCATTCATTTTCAGTTGTGTCTGACTTCATGACCTCATTTGGAATTTTCTTGGCAAAGATACCAGAGTGGTTTGCCATTTCTTTCTCCAATTCATTTTACAGATGAGGAAACTGAGGCAAACAGGTTTAAGTGACTTGCCCACGGTCACAAAGTTAGTGTCTGAGGCCAGATTTGAACTCAGGAAGATGAGTCTTCCTGATGCCATTATTGCACCTAACTGTTCCAATCATGACAGTGCAGTGTCATTAAAAAAAAAAAAGAATCCAGATGAAGGGGGCAGGGGGAGGGGTCAACAGTACCAAACTCTGCAGAAAGGTAAAGAAGGATTAAGACTGAGAAAAGGTCATTGACTTCAGCGATCTAGAGATCATCTGAGACCTTGGGCAGAGCAGTGTCATTTGAATGATGGAGTGAAGTCACAATGAAAAGGATTGAGAAGTGACTGGGAGGTGAGAACGTTGTCAATGGGTATAAATGACTTTTTCTAGGACTTTGGCTGTGAAAGGGAGGATAGGCACAGGTTGATAGTTGAGAGGATGGCAGGGTCAAATGAATTTCTTTTTTTAAAGAATGGGGAAACTTGGGGGGGGGGCATTTGTAGGTAGCAGAGGAGAAAATAAACACAGGCTGGATGTGATAGGTGGAATGTATATAATAAAAGGGGTAAACCCCTGGAAGGAACAGGAGGAAATGGGTATAATAAAAAAAGGAAAAGGGTATGATGAAATGGGATGATATTGGTAATGACAAGGACCACCTCTTCCACAGGAACTAGAGCAATGGCGGAGGGTGCTGAACTTACTGTCTAAGTGCAGAATGGGGAAGGAAGGGGAACATGTGATGATTGCTTCCATTATTTTTTCAGTGAAGTATGTGGTAAGATATATCATGAATGATTTTTTCATTCTATTTTCCCACAGGAAACTGTAATCAGGCAATTTAACAACGTGTGGAGTCCTTTGCTTTCAGTTTATGCAGAGTCCGTTATTGTCCATCTCGGTATTTCATTTCGGGGGCCTTGCATTAGCTCTGAATATTTTATTCTTGCCATACTATATTTTAAAATCTGAACCTCAAGATTCTTATATTTACATTTATTCCTTTCTGTGGAAAATGAGAAGCAGAATCTGAGTCCTGTGGTTCTGATGCAAAAGCCCAAACTCTCAGAGGGTCTCCGAATAAGCGTCTGTGGTTTGGGGATTGCATTCCAAACCAGATAGCTTGCTATTTCATACTTATCTGAGTCCCAGGTACTACCAAGGGTGCTTCACTACTAAAGCACATAATTCTTGCTGGAGCCTGGAGAAGGAGAGCCCAGTTTCATCTTGGGAGAGCTGGCTTGCATAGATCTGTTCCTGCTCAATCCATTCCATATGGGCCAGCATCGGCTTTTTCTTAGAGGAAAGGATTAAGATTGGATTTCTTGGATAGTCCAACCCAGAACTTTTCCCTTGTCTTGCCTTTTTTTGCCTCTATAGACATGAGGAAAGTGCTGCAATTGTGGAGGAGACTTATCCAAATAAAAAATAATTATCCTGGCATCCTATCAAGCAAAGAAAGCCAATCTTCTTTTCTTTAATGGGCTATACTTCTGCCGTTCCCCTCCCCTGCCATTTTCCTCTGTAGCTCTTGCTTCATTTCTCTATTATAGTAACTTTAAGGGATTTTTACCATTACCGAGACTGGATCTGTGAGGCAGTATGGTAAGTAGCAGATAGAAAATTAGCCTCAGAGTCAGGAAAACCCAAGTTCAAGCATGGCCTGTGACTTTCAAGTACGTTCACATATTCCCCTTAATTCTAGTGCTTTCCCTCTATTGATTATCTCCAATTTATCCCGTAGATAGCTAGCTTGTACAGACTTGTTTGCATGTTGTCTTCCTCATTAGAGTTCGAGCAACTCCTTGAGGGATTGTTTTCCTTTCTTTTTTTGCTTTACTTTGCATCTTCAGGGCTTAGCACAGTACCTGACACATAGAAAATATTTAGTAAATATCTATTAATTGACTGATGCATTTGATGTTCTTACCTTTGCTTTGCTTGCTGAATCCAGTGACTATCTCCTTAGATAGCTTAGGCATCATGTGCCTAAGAAGAAAAGTTTTATTCTGCATTCAGTAACAGCCGTATCCTCATAATTTCAAGTTTTAACGTCCTCCTCTTTGACTCAGCCAGGCTATTTAATTCAGTAATTCAACGATGCAGCTGATGGATCCATGATCTCCTTAATGTGTGGGCTCCCTCCAAAAGTGTAGATTGCAACCAATTCATACCTTCTCATTTCATGTGAATTTGTTCATGTCTTCCCAAGACTCTCTCATAGGGTAACTATTTAATGTGCTCACAGATTGTTGTTGTTTTGTTCTTTGTTCTCAAAGACAACCAATGACATCAGGAATGGAATGTCTTGACTTGCAAATGAATTGGATTTAAGTGAGGCAGGGCTGTGCAAAGTCATCAGCCTCACTCTGTCCTCCAGAGTCACCAGAGTCCAGTGGCAAGACATAGGTCAAGATGACTGGCGATGGCCACTCAATGTGCTAAAGGCCTTACTGCAATATCTGGGCATTATTTTGGAAGCTTCTGGCACTCACCTTTGTTTCCTAGGTACATAAATACATCAGTCCCAAAGTATTTCCTGTGTATGTGTATGTTACTGGTTTGGAAATGTTTCCTAAATTCTGAAATTCTACATGCTCTGTGAAGACCAATTAATATCACATTACTGCCTGATCTTGAATTATACTCCCTCTTTATCTGGTTTAGTGGAAACATTCCTGGACGTGAAGTCAGGAGAACAGGATTTAAGCTCTGGTCCTGCTATCTATTGACTGTGTGACTGGGCAAGTAATTTGCGATCTCTGAGACTATTTCCTCATCTGTAAAACAGTATAATTCTTCACATCCTTCCCTCCTCCCAGCACATGCTTTGGTTTAGGGGATCCTGATCTTTGGTTGTTCGTTACTTCTGTTTTGTGCTCTTTTCTTGAGCAAGGCTGACTAAGTAGTGATTCTGATGCAGACACTTCCAGCCTTGGAGGCAATGTTGTGAATCTGAAAGGAGGCCTGGATATCATGGGTTCTTCAGTGGGAGCCGACTGACAGTAAGAAGAGCTTCTGCTTCAGAGAGGCTGACCAGCAACAAAACGACAATGTAGAACCAAGGAGAATGTGTGGTCCAGGAAAGTCCATTTAACTTGCTTCCACTGTCCTGGACAGTCTTGGCAGAAGATATGGGAATTACTTGGGCCATGTAGAACCGAGGAGAAATATGAAGTGCCAATTTAGCAGTTCCTACTTCATATCTTGATGTTTTAATTATCAGCCTCTTGGGGGGAGTATAACAGTATTTATAAGTTGTTACTGCTGATGTGTATTTGAATATTTTGTCTGCATATTTCTTTTGTGTGGATGAAGCATTTCTTTTGGGTGGAGGAAGAAAACAGCTTCCCTATAGCTGATTTACATTGTACATTAAGTACCTTTCTATCCCTCCACCTCTTTGGTGAGAATCTGGACATGAGCCAGTTTAATCTATAAATAAATTTTCTTGGGGCTCCAGGGTATGTCCATAAAGAACCAGAGAGTTTGAGAAAACAAACCTGCCAAGCTCTACTAGTTCTGAACCTAGTCTGCATGCTTGTGTCCAGAGAAGATTGTTGTTCAGCCATTTTCAGTCATGTCTTACTCTTTGTGACCCCATTTTGTTGTTGTTTTTTCCCTTGGCAAAGATATTGGGGTGGTGTGCCCTTTCTTTGTCTAGCTCATTTTACAGATGGAGAAACCGAGGCAAACAGAGTTAAGTGACTTTTCCACAGTCACATAGCTAGTAAGTGTCTGAGTCAGAATTTGAACTCATGAACATGAGTCTGACTCCAGGCCCTATCTCCTGTCCCACCTAGCTACTTCTAAAGAGAAAAAGGGGCCCTTGTTTGGAATGAGAGAAGATAAATGCTTTGATTCATCCCAACTGAGCAACGGGTTATTTTTATTACATGTCTTATTTTGGAAAATAAATAAAATTCAAATCTATATATTTTTCCCCTTGTTAATAGATAATTCTATTGGGGTTGGGAAAGAAGCTGCAACTATTGGCTTGAATCTTTGGAGATGATACTGTGTATAAAATGTGGTCCAGGAAGTAAATTTAAATTGCTTCCACTGTTCTATGCTTTTTTTTTTTTTATAGGGATGGTATCTCAGTTGGATTTATGAGAAATCCTTGATCTTCTACAAATTCAATTATTTTGCTGCCCAACTGAAATTCCAGTTTGTGAGAAGGGCACATAATGTTTTCATTTTGTAATTAGATTCTAGGTCAAGATAAACTGGACTTAGTTGTCTTGATAATGTGCCACTGACAGGCGCTCTGCAAAATAGCCAACAGAGTTGCTGCTGAGGAAAATCTCACTGTGACCAAGAAACTCCTGGCTTTCATTATTCATTCACCCAGGACAAAATTTAGAAAAAAGGGTCCTGGCAAAAAGTTTCACACTGTGATTCTATTCTCCTGCCATTTAATATTCAATTTTCCCTTTGGCTAAAACAACAGCAAAAAAAATTCACCAAACAATCCCTTCTCCCTAAATGCTCCAGGTATCTGGTTGACTCGGTAGATAAGAGTGCTGGGCCTGGAGTCCTCGGACATTTATTTGCCATGTGACCTTGGGCAAGTCACTTAATCTAGGTTTGCCTCAGTTTCCTTCACTGTAAAATGGGAACAATAATAGTACCTCATGAGGTTGTTGTGAGGATGAAATGAGATGATATTAAACAGCACCAGTGCCCGGCACATAGACATTATATAAGTGCTCGCTGTCATCCTCATCCTCCTCATCATCGGACTCAATAGCAATTTCCTGATGTAGAATAACCAGTGTCTGTAACTTTGGGGGGAGTTCTCTAAGTAGAATGGTGAAGGAGGAAGAAAAGACTGCATAATTATTGAACCACCACGCCATCCATCAGTAACTTTATTAAGTGCCTACTATGTGCAGGTGCTGTGCTAGGTGCTGGAGATGTAAAAAGGGTCAAAAGAGAGTCCTGCCCTCAGGGAGCTTACAATCTAACGAGGGCTTCACGATTGGATGAAGCTCCAGAAAACTTCAATACTCACGTGTATTTCGGGGTAGTTCCATCCAGCCACTTCCACTCATTCTCCTGTTCAGAGTCTGTAAGGCCAATCCAGAGGCTGTCTCTCCCCACCATCTGCTTTTTTATCCATTGCTGAAAAACAGGCAGTAGGGCATTATTACTGTTCCTTAAGACAGTAATTATGGGAGACTTATGGGAGTTTTGAGTCAGTAAGCTGCCCTTTTTTTTTCCTTGCTTTTTGGAGGGCAATTGGGGTTAAGTGACTTGCCCAAGGTCACATGACTAGTTTTTGTGTTAAGTGTCTGAGGCTGGATTTGAACTCAGGTCCTTCTGACTCCAGGGCCAGTGCTCTATTCACTGCACCACCTAGCTGTCCCAATTTCTAATTATATTTCAAAAATTTATCTTTCTCTTACGCTCTTCCACATCCTTTTTGGGGCTGTGATAGTTGCTTTTCTTTGATGATAAATTATTTTAGGATGACCTGCTGAAAACCCCTGGAACCCTTGACCCTCCTGCCATCTTCTCTTCTGTGTTCCAAACCTGGTTAGCCATTGTGGAAAGAGTTCCAGGAAGCTACTGCAGGAGGGTCTTAGTAGAGACAAGCAGATACATTCTAAGTGCCATACTCCATGCAGCCTACTGCACTCTTCCTGCCCCATCCTCTGCTACATGCACAACCATCTCCTAAGTCAGGCAAACTGTAGTATTTGATATTCACAGTACATATCTCGAACAGTTAGGTGGCACAGTGGATAGAATGCCTAGCTTGAAGTCAGGAAGGTTCATCTTCCTGAGTTCAAATCCAGCCTCAGTTTATTTACTAGTTATGTGACCTTGGGCAAGTCACTTAACCCTGTTTGCCTCAGTTTCCTCTTCTGCAAAATGAGCTAGAGAAGAAAATGTCAAACCACTTCAGTATCTCTGCCAAGAAAACCCATTGGGATCACAAAGAGACACAACTGCAAAATGACTGAACACGCACACATCTCACATTTTCCTACAACTATTTTGTACTTATGCCAGTTCCTACGTGTGGAATGTATACCGTTTTTTCTCATCTCTGCCTGGTGAATTTCAAGCCACTCTCTAGAATCCAGCTCAAAGGTTACTTTCTCCACCAAGTCCTTCTTCATTTCCATAGTTGTAAACGATCCTTTCCTTATATCTTTTCTTTTTTATTCTCTATTATGATTATTTGTGTGCATGTTTTTTCCTCCCCACACCTACTAATCTGTAAGCTCCATAAAGTCAGGAACTAAATCTTAAGGATTTTTATATCTCCCTCCTTGTATGATGCTCTGTACATATTAGATGCTTAAATTCTTGTTGCGTATTACTATATTCCCTTGACTGGCTCTCCCATTCCCTCATGACACTTTTGTTTCTTCCCTTTTCATTAATTAATTGGTACCAAAGGAAAAACTCCCTAGTCTATCAACATGGCTACTTTTGGGTCTAATAATTAGCTCTTCTCTCACAAAATTAAGTAGCACTTCTAGACTGGAGGGGATAAGAAAACCTTTCTATGACATCAATTCTTCTCTTTTATTTACCTTATCTCAGGTCAATTCTGAGAGTTTGCCTTCTGGATGCTTGACTGTGAATGTTCATTATCTTTGTATCCACCTCTCCCCAATCATGTGATTTCCAGTCTCCAAATATCCTTAAATTGCCATAGACATACCTGTTCTTCTCTTGTGTTTATGAAGATGAGATGTGAAGACTTGTCTTCACAGAAAAGTTTGGCATCATGAAAAATTTCTTTTTCTGTTGAAAAATAGTAGCATTTGTCTGTGTAGTTCTTCCAGTGAGGGGGACATCCTAGGAAAATGAACATTTAAGCACTGGTTAAAACAGCATGAGTATGAGGTCTTTTATTAGGAATATTTGAGACTTACAGTTGGCCCCTGGTTGCTTCTATATCCAGGGGACAGTCAGGCATTTTGTTGTGCAGAACTCATGAAAACTGCACATTGCAAAACTTTACCTATGTGCTTAGTACAAAGTTTAACCTTTGTTAAGGTTGCAAGATTCCACACAGTAGTTAAGACCACACAATTTAGGAAATAGCTATTTGTGGGATTATTATTTCCCTGTCTTTACATTTGATCTGCATCTGGATTAGTCTGTTCAAGGACAGAAAAAAAAAATTGAAGAAGGCACAGATGTGTACCATAGTCTGGAATCCATATGGTGTCTATAAATAATTGGCTATGAGGACCCAGGACTTAGGACAAAGAAAATAAACCAAGGTAGCAATAATGAAAACCCGAGTCTTCTCAAAAAAGAGTATTTTGCTGGTCAGAATTACCTCTGGGTTGAAGAGAAAAATTAAGTCTAAAATCTAGCAATTTTTTTTAGGGCAAAGCAGACCTGTGATTTCATTATTAGGAAATTCCCTCTACCAATGCAAACTGGCACCTGTTCTGCAATTAATAAACAATTTTAGAATTGCCTGGGGTGCCAAAAAGTTAAATGACCCAGAGGTACACAGCCAGTCATTGTTAGAGATGGGATTTCAAACCTAGTTCTTCCTGGACCCAAAGGATCTTCCAAACAGCCTGTCCTTGTTTGCATGTATGTACATGTAATGTGAATATATACGTGCGTCTATACACATACATATATAGGTACATGTATGTGTAAATGTATATATACATATATATGTATATATACACATATACACCATACACATATATGAACTATTAAAGCTATAACAAACATATTAGTATAGGAACTACCACATATTTTCGAAAAAGGAATTGCATATAGATGGCTAAGAGAGGGCTCAGTGTGAATATTAATGGGGTGAATTGAAGAACACTTTCATCCCTGGGGTGAAGAGAATAAATGAAAAGAAGATTCATGTGGCGACCAACCTCAGGTTTCAATGAAGGAAATGTTTTCTGAAGGGCATGCTTTCTGAAAGTCCGACCCAGCTAAATAAACAAGGAGTAGAACACCCGATCACATTGAAAGAATGAAACATATGAGTTTGAGTGACACCACATGGTGCTTAGGGCTGTTAAAGCAGCAGGGTTCTCACGCTTGCCCTGCATGATACTTTCACTGCTAAATAAGGCAGGATATAGCAGGAGAGAGCACAGTAAACATTCTGTGAAGGTGAGTCAAAGCTGTGCTCTATCTGCCCTGTAGATGGATGCCCTCCTGGCTTTACTCTGGGGCCACCCAGACTCACCATTGGGCTCTGGTGCTGGCGTTGGTTCGTTCTGCAGAGCAAGTGGCGCCATTGCTCCTGAGGGACCCGGTGGGCCAGGTGGGCCCTTTGGACCCGGCATGCCCGGCACACCAGGTAGTCCAGGAAGTCCTCGGGGACCAGGAACTCCAGGCTCTCCCACGGTGCCCTGTAATCCTTGGAAGCCAGGGGGACCCTGTGGGCCAGGAGCACCATCCTTGCCAGCGGGGCCTGGAGGGCCTGGGTCTCCACTTGGCCCTGGTGGGCCCGTCTTCCCAGGGGATCCTCTTTGTCCTTTTGGTCCTTGGGACCCTTTGGAGCCCTTACTGCCTTTGTCCCCTGGAGGGCCGATTGGCCCAACTGGACCCCTTTCACCTGTCGGGCCTGGTGGCCCTGGCTCCCCCTTTTCTCCTTTTTGTCCTTTGTTACCAGTAGGACCAAGAGGTCCTTGGGGTCCCCTGTCACCTTTAGGTCCTCGGGGACCAGGAGGGCCTGAAACAGAATAAAAAATGCAACTGGAATAAATAAAGACAATAATATTTGTAGAATTTTCTTATAGAAAATTTCCAAAGTGCAAAAATCTAAACTTACAAAACAGTATATATTATGGATCAATTATTGGCTTTATAAATAATGGTTGATAAAAGACAATTATATTTGTAGAATTTTTTATAGTAAATTTCCGAAGTGCAAAAATTTAAGTTAAAAAAATTGTATATATTATGGACCAATTATTGACTTTACCAAAAGATTCTTTGTTGTGTTATTTTTTTTAAGGATTCATAAAAAAATCTTTTAAATAACAACTTTCCCTACTCCATTTAAAATATATGATTTATACGCAGCTTTTCAGTAACACAGCTTAGGTAAGGGTATGTCTACAACTATATAGTGTAGATAAAGGATGAAGCTGGGCCTGGAGTCAGGAAGCCCTGAGTTCAAATCCAACCTCAGATACTTATTAGACGTGTGACCCTGGACAAGTCACTACCCTCTGTCTGCCCCAGTTTCCTCAACTATAACATGGGGATAATAATAGCACCCATCTCTTAGAGTTGTTGTGAGAATCAAACAAGATTATATTTGTAAAATGTTTAGCACAGTGCTTGGAATATAGTAATAATGTTAATAAATAACATTAACAAGTTCTTCCTCCTTCCTTCCTTCTTCCTTCCTTCCTTCCTTCCTTCCTTCCTTCCTTCCTTCCTTCCTTCCTTCCTACCTCCTTCCTTCCTTCCTTCCTTCCTTCCTTCCTT
>NW_027186304.1:34523571-34547608 GCF_028583685.1 Petaurus breviceps papuanus | reverse complement strand
TTCCTCCCTCCCTCCCTCCCTCCCTCCCTCCTTCCTTCCTTCCTTCTGAAATCAGTGATCAGGTTCTCACTTTTCTCAGGCTCTCCACATCACGACCTCCCATAGGGTTTTGTAGTCCTTTGAAAGGCAGCTGAGAATGAACTCAGGATTCTTTCGCTGAGTATTTAGTGCTTCCTTACTTTACGTAGACCTTTCATCCCTTCACCGTCACATGTTCCTTGGCTCTCCCTTTTCTAGCTGGCCCCACGTCCCTTCTCAGCTGATTCTCTCTTTTGGGTCAAAGCTGCCCAGCTTAGAGTTGCTTGTCAGCCTGTTGAATACTCACAGAAAGAGAGGAAGGATCTTGCTGAAAAGCTCACAGTCCACACTCCACCTCTCTTCTATCTCTTCCATTTGTGCTACTGCAGCAGGGACACAAGCTAATTCAAAGACGTGGACCTAGAATCCAGCACAGTCTTCTCCCCTGCTCTCCCCTTCCCTGCCCTTGACTCTGAGCAGCAACCGCACTGGCATAACCAGGATGGCTGTTAGATCGGCTTTATGAGGAAAGATAGCTGTTTAAGGGGTCCACAATCTTTTAAAATCACATTCACCAGTTCACCAGAAAATGAGCAGCAGTGACTGACTTTGCCTAACCCCATGAGCAGGAAGGGGGCAGGGCTCAAAATGGAGTATCTTTTGACTGGGACCCATCCTTAGGTTAGAGATAATGGGCAAGACTCTAAATCTGAAATACACTCCCCTACTTCGGCATCTTTTCTTCTGTGTTGGATGTAATGACCCCAGCTCTGTCCTGGATTCTCTACAAACTTTCTTTTGGTGATCTTGTCAACTCTATGGGTTCAACAGTCATCTCTACCCAGATGATTCTCACTATGCAGGTGGATCATGTATTTCGTCTTTAGGAGGCACTATGTTTCTAGTCTCCTCAGGAACTGTTTTTTTTAAAATTGAGATTCTACTTGAAAAGGGGGGCGTCAGTTATGGCTTTCTAGTGATTTCCCTCAGAGCTGGGAATGGTTCTTGATACGCTTGAATCACAATCTTAAGGGTAACATCAAAAGCAGATTCCCATAGCACCAAATTTGAGCAGGAAACACATTCATTCTTATATGATACAGATTTATAGAACTAGTAAAGGATGGAGAATGTAAGGAAAAAGAAGGGGGGAAATTTGCTCTGGACAAATGACTAAAATCATCCCTGTGCAATGTTTTGGATTCATTAGGGAAAGATTAGGTTTCTGTACCTCGTCAGTTGGTCTGACCCTTGATTTGAGGTTCATTTCTACTTTAACCAAAGAGATTTGGTCAGGTGGGAGTTAAATAGCTCAAAGATATTTTATAAAGGCACAGAGGGGAATATTTACAACCATCTCTGTCTCTCTTAATAAAATGTGCTTTAATATGTATGACTATACATGAACTTTTGGCCAAGAATGTCGTTTTTGAGTTCTTTGTCCATAGTGTCAGGTTGCTGCCAGAATCCAAATCACTGCTTTAAGAACTGACCCTGAATGCCTTCAGACACTGTTTAAAGTATTATTTCATGATATGCATACTGTAGGGCACATTGTGAACTCTTTTCATTGGGGCCTGACTAGGAATTTGCCTGTTTGCCATGGATTCGTTTGATCATTGAGAAAAACATCTAAAATCATTTTGAAAGTTAGCATTGGCTCCTCATAAAAAGTAACTGACTGATGCCAAGGGTCATAGTCTGTCCCCATGGAATACTTAAGTTGGCATCACTTATTAGCATCTGGAATGACATCAAGCATTGACTAATTATGTCTTCCTCCATTTCTTTTTTTAGGCTGCTGTTAAGGCTAAAATAAAATCCATCTTCAGAAAAGCGGCTTTAGCCAAAACAATGGAAACTATATATGTATCTGAGCATATGCAAGTAACAGCTTTAACCCTCAGATGAAAAATGTTAAACTATGTATGTAGAGGTAAATGTGATAGCTCAGGCAGCATTTCAGGTTAACTTCTGATTCTCTGTTAAACTGGTTGAAATTGTTATTAAATCTCAAGGCCAAAGGGGTGGTTCCCTGGCTGAGTATTCTGAAGGGCTAGGATGCCCATTCCCCTGTTAAAGTCATCACAATAACAGTCAGAAATGCGTAAGCATGAACAATAACCAAACTCTGAAGTTTTGCATTCCTGCCCCCCTCCTCCTTTCCCTAGATTTGAGAACTCCTGAAGTCTTGAAATTCCAAGATCTTAGAAATTCTATTCAAGGAGAAAAGGATGTTCTAAGTCACTTTGCCAGCCCTGTTTTGGCATTCAAATGGCAAAAGTCAAGAAGAACAAGAAGATTTCAAAATCTGTGTTTGAACAGAGACACTGTTGGTTATTTTGAAATCTGAACTCCACAGCACAGTGGGCTGGTAGAGTGCTGGAAGGGGAAACCTAAGCATCTGGGTTTGAATTTGGGCACTGTCATTTATGGCTTAGGTGACTTTGGGCAAGTCGTTCATTTATTTATGAATTTATTCATTCATTGATCCATTTTGTTGGGGGGGAGGGAGAGGGAGACTGGAAAGGGGGAGAAGGAGAGGGAAAGAGGAGAAAGAAGGAGAGGGAGATGGAAAGAAAGAGATGGAGAAGGAGAGGGGAAGGGAGAGGGAGATGAAAAAGGGAGAGGAAGGGAGAAAGGGAGAGAGGAGGAGAAAGAGAAAGAAATAGAGGGAAAGAGATGGAGAGGGATGAAGAGGGAGGGAGAGTGATGTCATGGAGTAGTATAGAAGTATTAAACTCATGGCCTGAAGGCTGCTTACAGCCAACTAACTCCCCAGTGCTACTGACCAGATTAAAATGTAATTGGGAAACATTTGACAAAATAAATAAAAATACAATGTAATATAAATAATATTCATTTGTGGTTTTCTAAGTCTACAGGGATTTCTTTTTATTTGAGTTTGACACCCCTAGTGTAGTGGCTAGACAGATGGCCTTAAAACCAAGGAGATCTAGGTTCAAGTCTCAGTTGGGCCACATATTACCTGTGTCATTCTGAACAATTCACTCAACCTCTGAATGCTTGGGTAACTCTCTCATTCCAAAATTGCAGAGAAGGTGTCAACTTGCATATAGAAAGAATTGAATTCTCCCTGTAGAGGAGTTTCCCCAGCCCACCAATGAAATTCCAGGTCCAGTCACTATCCCTATTTTATTTTATTCTTTTGGAGACATGGGAAGAGCAGCAGTCACTCGTGGACCTGATTCTACTACTAACCGGCATGGGAGCTTTGAGCTGCTTTCTTTCTGACCTGAGCAGCAACCACACTGGCATAACCAGGATGGCTGTTAGCACAGGTTTTTAGATCTGCTTTACGAGGAAAGATAGCTGTTTAAGGGGTTAACAATCTATTTTTAAATCACATTCACTAGTTCAGGGGAAAAGTCAGCACCCTGAACTTCAGAGAAAATGCAAACAGAGAAAATACAAGCAGAGAAATAAAGACCAACAGACAGGACTCTGACTGCTTGAATCAACTGTACATTTTATACACATCCCTAGATTGAGAGAACCTTTACATATGAGCAGTCAGGGAGCTCTGAACATATGGTCACTCAGAATCTCTGCCAGGGAATCACAAGATGCTTCTCATAAGTGAGCCCCCAAAGCAAAATACCAACTCAGAGTATATATATACTTCTCAGAGCCAGAAGATATCACAACCCTCATGACTCAGTGCCTAATTAGAAATTAGCAAAAGGTGTGAAAGCCTTCCTACAAGCAAACCTCCCCTAAGTAAGCTTCCCTTAATGGGCTCCAAGTGAGACCTATAATGGGAGGGGAAGATGTTACATTCCATTAATATTATAGTTGGTTCACACCCTCCTTGGGCAGTCTGATGGCCCCTTGCTCTGGGGGCTCACCATATTGGTACCAGAGTTAATGTGGACACTTGATCGACTTTAGCTCTGCAGTAGGTAATTCCCAAGTGCAAGGGACCCCATGAGCTTCAGCAGGGTTCATAGGCATATCCCCCCATGACTCCTATTGTATTTTAAAAGGTAGTGGGAAGAGCCCTGGAAATAAGGTTTCAAATCTTGGCTTTGATCCTTTGATACATTTATGAACAAAGTGCTTAATCTCTTGGAATGTTAAGTACCTAGGAAATGATACCATTTATACAACCCATTTCACAGGGTTGTTGGAAGAAAAGAGCTCTTAAAAACCTTGATAGAACTGTGAGCTATTTACATTTATGGCTTTGGAAAATATAAAAAAAAAAGTGATGCAGTGGACAAAGTGCCAAGCCTGAGGTCAGGAAGACCTGGGTTCAGATCTGGCCTCAGATGCTTACTAGCTGCGTGACCCTGGGTAAGTCACTTACATCTGTTTGTCTCAGTTTCCCACTGTAAAATGAACTGGAGAAGAAAATGGCAGTAGCTTTGCCAAGAAAACCCCAAATGGGGTCTTTAAAGAGTCAGACACAAATGAAAAATAACTTAACAACAACAACAGGGTGTAGATTTAGTATTCTATCAGCGATACTTGACTAGGGAAGCTTCCTTGCCTACTCCTTACCCCCACTGCTAGTCTGTACACAATGGTTTGGAATGAACAGGAAGCCTCTTCTTAATTACTTGAAGCCACAACAGTCCTGTAGGTGATTGCTTACTTAGAACAGACTCTCTCAGAGAAATGCTGTGGAGTCTGGGGAGGGGGTAGCACTCAGATGGTTTTACCCGTATGTTCTTGAACACGAAGAGGAAAAGTGGGTTCAATTATTAGTGAATTTGCTATTAAAAAGCAAGCAACACAAGGCCTGGAATTTCTGTCCTCTGTCTGGTGTAAATAGGAAAATCCTTAAATTATCTATAGTGAAAATAAAATATTTTCCTAGAAAGATTCATTTGTTCATAAATGAACTTCTTCCTAGTGTAAAGACTCAGCACAGTGTTTAATCACAATTTCAGATAAAATTTAGCTTCAGCAAAGGCAGCTTCTTTTGGCTCATTTCTTGAGGAAGTCAAGAATTTTGCACAGCTGTACTTGTGTCCACGGCAAACTTTTAAGGGAACAAATGCAAAGTGCAAGGCAGGATTACAGTGGACAAGGAGGCCCTGCCAGGAAAGCATTAGTGTATTTTGAGCTTTGTGGAGGAAAGGCACTATATAAAGCCAACATAATCCAATAATGCCTGGTTCTTTTTTATCCTCCACCACTTCATCATTGTCTTAGATGAGATTTCTATCTACAAAACAAAGAAATACAATAACAGAGTAGGATATTCTGAAGAAATAGATTTATAGAAGTAAATTTCTCTTGATTGGTTCATGTGGCCCAAGTGTTATGTGGTCTCTAGAAGAATCAATTTCCATAGGCAAACATTTTCTTCAGAACAGCTAAGTTTCCTACTGTATTTCTTTGTTTTATAGATGGAACTCAGGATTAGATCAAGCAGCAATAACACAATGTTTACTGGCAAGAGATCAATTAGGAAATATAAATAGTAGCAATAATAGTGACAGATTTGATATAATTGGAAATGGGAACTGTCTAGATGAAAAATGTCCTCAATATTGATTGAAAAAACAAATAGCCTAAACTTGGAAGCATTTTGGAACATATAGTAACCAATCTAATCTAATCTATTAGTACTATAACCGAGCAGATATCAAGCAGTCCACAAAATAGCAGATATCTCTGAGGTGATCTAGTTTAACCAAATTTTACAGAGTGGGAAACTGAGGGTCAGAGAAACAAAGCTGACTTTCTGGAGGTCATGCAAGGAATAAGTCACAGAGCCAGGTCTTTTATTCTAAAGCCAGTACTATTTACATTATTTCATGTTGCCTCAGCCCCAAAGAATGACTGAAATCAAGCCTGCCATGTTGATGCACTGACATTTAAATGGGGCAAAGTATTTGGGGAAAAACTAGCTTGTTCCTTCAGCTACTCTGAAGTCAGGTACCATACTTCTTCTAGTTGCTTAAAACTGTAAATGAGGGGCTCAAATGCTAAAAGGAGGTAATGGCAAAAAAAAATTCCCCAGAAACACATGATGGAATGAGATGTTTGTAAATTAGTGTGTTGTGTGTGGCTAATGAAATGAGCTAAAGGGCTTAACACAAAGGGGTTAAAAATAACGTCTTAGTATCACTGAGACTTGGAGGGAAGGAATTCATGCTGAAGTATTGTTGTCTTGGGTACCATATTTTAGGAAGGACATTGACAAGTTACAATGTTTCAATAGGACAGTAATCAAGATCAATCAATCAATCAATCAACCAGCACAAACTTATTAAGATTCTAAGGGCTCAGCACCAGCAATGTGAAACGAAGATTGGTTGAAGGAAATTGTGAATGTTAAGCCTATAGAAGAGAAGGCCTAGAGGAGACATGATGATGATCTTCAAGAGTTGGAGGGGTCTGTCACGTTCTGGTTGGTCCCAGAGGGCAGAGGTAGGAAGAAGAAAGGGTGCAAGTTGTTGAATGGCAGATTTTAACTCAGTGTAAGGAAAAACTTCAATAATCAGAGATGTGTAAAAGTATGAAGAGCTGCAGTGGATTTGACATTGTTGGACGGTAGAACCAAGATCTAAAGGGATTCTGACAGGTGGGAATGGTGGGCTCCAGGTACCAAAATATGACTTGATAAGGATGAATGTAAAGCAGCTCTACAAATACAGAAAACTGGAAAGCCGTTCATGTGAGAAAGACCTAGGGTCTTTTATGGATGGGAAGCTCAATGATTCATCAGTGTGATAGAGGAGCTTTAACATGATTTAAAAAAAATAGTGTCTCGAGCAAGAGAGTAGAGATGACTTTTCTATTCTCTGTTCTGGTCAGGCCATGAGTGGTATGGTATGTCCAGTTTTGGGCACCTCATTTTAGAAGAGATGCTGAAAAATTAAAATGACTCCAGAGAAAGGTAAACCATTTCATGGGAGGAATGGTTTAGCCTGGAGAAGAGAAGTCTTGCAGTGGCGGTGGAGAAGGATCTGATTTTTAATTTTGAAAATTCAATTTAAATTTAAATTAAAAAATGAGATCATTGTAAAGTGCTTATTAGCACAGTGCCTGGCCCATGGTACACACTTAATGTGTTTGCTTCTTCTCCTCCTTCATGTGGAAGAGGGATTCAACTTTTTCCATTTGACCCTGAAGAAAAGAACAAGGGGAAATATATAATACTTACATGGAATTTTCTAACAAGTAGAGCTGTTCCAAAATGAAATGGACCAACTTAGGAAACCATGTGTTTCTCATTACTCGAGGTCTTTAAGTAAAGCTTTGATGGTCACTTTGATGGTCATAAGGGTGTTGGAGATAGAATATGTTTTGTGAGTGGGAGTTGCACTAGATCACCTCTTCTGTCCTTTATAATTCTGCAATTCTATGATTCTGTGGTTAAGGGCACAACACTTGACCCTGTTATGCTCCCCACTGTGGGCCTAGAAGAAGAGAAAAGGTGGCATCTGACCCCATAACTACTCATTTTTTTCTCTCTGCTTAGCTAGCAACTCACATTGCCCAAGAGCTTTTGGGAAAATATATAGTATAACGGATGGGACTAACATATTAGTATTCCAAGACAAAATCAGAAAAATATTATCTTTTGATGTTACAAATAAGTTGTCAGTCTTCTCATCATCTGCTTTATTCCATGTTTAGGTTAAGAAAGAAAGGAAGAGATAAATCATGCATTTAATAATTTACTATAGGAAGCAGAGAGATTCTATGAATTCACAACAACTTTTTACATTTCAGGTATAGCCTTAATGTCATCTGATAGTCATTATAGGCATAAAACAGAACTTGTTAGATGAAGCACCCTTAATACGTAAGTATTATGAATAACAAAATGTAAAAGAGTAATGCCTGAGGACTTTTCTTGACCTAAATACTCCTAATATTTAGAGAATTGGGGTACAAAGATCACCCTAAATTCTTGAAGGCTATGCCAAAAAAAGATATAAGTTTTGGAAAGTTCTTGTTGGAAAGTTTTTAAGAATACACCCTGTGTGATAGAACAAATGTTGTCTGCATTGGTTGAGGAAACACTCACAATGAAAAAATAGTGGCCCTTGAAAAATAAAAGTCAGATATGAATAACATTGAATCCTCAGATTTTCACATATGTGAAAATCCCAGTGAGTTCTATGTGTTTGAATCTTCATTTTTCAAACTTATGCTACATTACTACATATTTTCTAATACAAAATTATCTGATCTTCTTCCTTGTAAATAAACTGCTTTTCAGAATCCTTATAAAAATTAACTTTGCTAGAGCTATCTAGCACTGTTTCTCAGGCTGGGGTGCCCAGATCTGTGGAGGAAGCCCCTCAGTCCTACAAAACTTCTTGTGACCCCCATATTTAACCTCATCTTACAATGCTTATGAGAGTTTGATGACAGACTAGGATGAAGTTTTTCAGGCCATTAGGTTGCAAAGTTGAGCCTTGCTATAATGCAATATGCTTTTGTGTGGAATATGGTATAAATGGGTCAGTTTTGGATTCTGTCCCAGGGTTCTAATCACCAAAAGGACCTCATTATAATGCAGTCTCACTTACAATATCGTCCTGTAGCCTGTGGTTTGAGGACTGTACTTAATTTAATGAGGCAGGAACTGGATAAATGGTATCCTTGTGACTTGGAAGGATTAATGAAACCCATAAAGGGGCTTGACTTATAACTGTAAAATAGCTAAGGCATTGGGGAAATTGGGCTAATGTCTTCTAACTTTCAGTGCCCAGTACCACCACAGGCTGTGACGCTTTGCACCAAGAGCAGAATAAAAAATGTAAGCTAAAGCTGTGGTTTCCATTTACCTTGCAGTATTGTAAAATTCTTGATGAGCTGGCCATGCTTGGAGTCTACCAGCTTCATTTCTTCCATGATCACAGACAAGTTGGCTACTTCAATATCTAACCTCGATCTCATGACGTCCTGTTGCATCCTGAGAGTTGTAGAATCCAAACGAATGTTGGCCAGTGTATTGTTCAAGGCAGTTAGGTCATCTGTGTGTCTGGTTAAGGTGTCTGTACAAGTTGTCCTCACCTCATTCAGGTTGCTGGTCAGCGTCCGCAAGTGGTGGGCCGTATAGCTGATATTGCTAATAATGTTAACTATATCTGTTTCAAAAAGTTGAAAGCGTTCCTCTAGCTGGTTAAATTTGGTGGTGGTCCTATTCTCTGACTCCTTGTGGTAGTCTTGGAGGTCTTTCAGATTCTGTTCATTGGCTTGTGAGACGGTAGTGATATTGTCCAGTTGACCATTGAAAGAGTTAAGTTGGCTATTCATGTCCTCCAGAGTATCATTGTTAGCTTTGGCTAAGGCTGAGTTGTTGGCAGCCAGCATTTGCAAGTTCTGTACTTTCTCCTTAAGCCAATCGGTGTCTTTCCTTGCTTGAAGGAAAACTTGTTGCAGATTTTGGAAATCATTCTTGATTCGCTGGATAGCTTGGCTCGTGTCGTCCACAGATCTCTGCAGACTGCTGATTAGGTTCCTTTGCTGCACTTGTGTTAGATTCAGGTTGTTAAGGTTCATGATGACCACGTTGTGTGAATGCATTTGGCTCTGCAGGTTTCCCTGGAGAACGCTTGTGTCTTGCTGCAGGTTGTTGACATAACCATTGTAAGCCTGGAGGGTTTTGTTGACAGTGGTGATCAGGAAAGAGTTATTCTCCAATGTTTCTTTCATTTGACTCTGCCTGTCATCCAGGATATTCCCACTCTCCTGTAATTTTTCTAGCGCATCCTTATTTCTGCTGGTTTTCTCTGTAATATCACGAAGTTGTTGTCTAAGGTCCAGTATGTCCGATCTGAAGGAGGAAAGTTCTGTGTTGGTGCTCACAGCTTTCTGCCCGGTTTGGTCTCCTGGAACAGAAAATATTATTAATGAGACACAAGGTCATTGAAGGAAGTTAAAATCAGTCATGGCTGATTTTTAGGGTCTGATTTTTAATTGACATGTGCTGGTGTGTATGAACTTTTGGAGGAATGATCTGGGAATGCACAGATTTAGATTTACATGCATGAAAAGCATGTGCTCCCAAACTGGGTAGCTTGAACTCTCAACAACCTGATTTATATGGATATATCTCAAGAATGCCCAATATTAGGACTGCCAAACAATTATGGTTGAATGACTCTGTGCCCTCAAAATTTTCCCTGCTCTAGGCCACAGGGTAGGATATCATGGGGGGAAATAACTTATTGCTCCTTAATCATCAGAAATATTTTTTTTCTCTGGGTAAGAAATGGAGGAATAGAATTTGCAGTCCGTTTTTTAGATAGGAAACTAATTTATGCAACTGTTATTTATAAATGAAGCATATTAAAGTAAAGAGCATTTAATGAAGGGCATTTATAGCACTCTAAGATTGGGACAGGTTTTAAGATTTTATTTGGCCTACTAAAGATTTTATTGGACCTATTCCCAAAACAATCCTTAGCTTTAAATTTTTTCTGAACTGCATTCAGTGGAAAGACTCTACCAATAATGCAAAATCTAAACATTCTTCTGGCTACCTATGAGTGTACAAGAATTCTGCTAGAAAAAGCTTTACTTATTTATGCAAATTAGAATTAGAGAAATAAATTTTGTTCCATTTGCAGATTACCTAATTTCTTCAGATCACTTTCCACTTCTGTGAGTTTCTCGTTGTATCTTAAATGTGATGTCTCCATGCCACCTGTGACGTTGTCCATTTTCTCCACAACTAACATTTGAAAAATAATTCATCAGTAAGAAGCATCCTTATTGATGTTTGGTTTTTTTTTAGTTAGAAGATGGGTTGCTGTTTCATTATAGCAACACATTAGAATATTTACAACCTAGTGAATCAATAGATAATGTATACAGAATAGAGCAAAGACTAAAGTAATCAGGGTCATATAAAGAAAAACGAATGATAAATCCTTAGCTTTGATTGTCTTAAAACCCCTGAGTTAGATGAATAAGCGGGTATTTGACATTTATATAGCACTTTACATTTCCAAAGTGCCTTCACAGTGTTGTCTCATTTATTTTTTACAACAATTCTATGAAGTAGCTGTGACAAGCATTATTAGTCTCATCTTTCAGATGACAAAAATGTTGCTCTGAGGCATTAAGTGATGTGCCCAAAGTGGCAAACCAACTAATGGATGGCAGATCTGAGACTTAAACCCAGGTCTGCTGACTCTCAGTGTACTTTCCATTTTGCCACTTGAGAATATTATATTCTTTTCTGCTCTGGGACATTTTACTATGTCTTGGATGTTTTGCATTTGGCTTGGATCTGACTTCATTTTAATATGCCATGGGAATTCCCACCAAATATCGTATTCTATCTGGCACTTATAATTTATTTATTTCCCTAGCATCTAGGCACCAAACATATGGCTCATTTATGAAACAGTCTTCATCCATAATTCTATCTTAGGATCCTTCCTAACATATCAGGCGGCTGGGACATGCTTTTTGAATAGGATAGATCATTGAATGTCAGAAAAGTTAACCCACTAAAGGTCACACAAGACTTTGTTGCAACAGAAATGAAAAAGCAGCAGTATTTAATTCTCTGTCCTATGGTTTCGGTCAGTCAGTCAGTCAACAAGCACTTATTAAATGCTTACTATGTACCAGATGCTGTGTTAACGATTCAGAATACAGACAAAAACATGGCCCTTGTGCTCAAGGAGATCAAATTCTAGGGGTGACATCCAGAGAAAGAACTGCAGAGTCTGAATGCAGACTGGAGCAAACTGCTTGCTCTCCCTTTTTTGTTTTGTTCTGTTTCTTCTTTCTCTTTGTTTATTCAATTGGTTATAATTATTTTTTACAACTTAACTAATGTTTAATGTGAAGGTATTTGTAGAACCTATGTTGGATTGCAAGCTGCCATGGCAGGGGAGGGAGGAGGAGAGAAAGGGGTAGAAAATTCAGAACTCAAGGGACTGGAACTGAATGTTGTAAACTAAAAGTAAAAAAATAAATTTAATGTGAAAAAAAAATTCTAGGGATGGTGGGGGAAAACAACGTGCAAATAACTACATGCAAGATTCAAGGACCCAGAAGGACAGAAAAGGCTAGTTGGTCAAAGTCACCTAGTCTGCCCTTGACTCTACAACATATCCCTCTGCTAATGACAAATAAGCCAGGACAAGTTGTTGAAATCTTATATAACTCATATATAACTTACATAACAAACAGAGCTAGTAGTCAGAGAGAGAAAGCTATCTTCTACAATAGAATTATGAACAAAAACAGTGGTAGTATTTGGAGCTGGGGCCTATATGTTTCTCCTCTCTTCAAGGTTGGGAATGGATCAGCATTTGGGAACTAAGTCTTATAGTTTGTTCCTTACAGGAGGGAAAGGTTGCCTTTTGTTTACTCCTGGAGGGGAAAAAACAGTGAGGTTAGAGAATTGAACTCAGTCTTCCTTCAAATTCCTGAGTTTGGAATATGTCTAAAGATGGGTTAAAATTTTCTAAGTCTGGAAAGATGTTGGTACATAACATGTATGGTACTTGTTTAAATATATTTGTGATTTTATTCCTTTTCCTGATTCTATAAATATGTAATGGGGGTGTGTGTGCTGTATTGAGGAGCTGATACAATCCCCCATGGGGAAGAGCCTGGGGAGCCTACTTCCAGAAAGGCATGATGACATATAATGGAAGTGACCTGTTCCCCAATTTGGAACATTTGTTCCTTTAGTTGGTTGGGATCTGCTAATTGTGTGTTGATTGGCTGCAAAGCCAAAGTTGGGGTACATTCAGAAGGCAGCATGGCACAGTCAGCATGGGCCACTTTCTTGACTTTTAATTTTTCCTCACTGGTGTGTTCAAGTAAAGAGGCAAAAACTACTGAAAGTCCTTGTGGAAAGAGAGACCTCGGTCTTTTTTCTCCCCCATGAAGCTGCTCCAGTGTGGCCTTTGAGTGAGAGCATGGAAATGCTGTAGCTTTGTCTGTGTTGTCCTCTGTTTCTTGTTTTTAGGTGAAGGAGATTGGTGACAGCTGTGACTTTACTATCTTTGAAAGATCAGAAGACAAACCACCAGGGAATCCAAGAGAGGAATCCATTAAAGTTTTCGTGGCCAGTGAGGTCCTGAGGGAAGGAGCTGAGTGATCCAGCCTTGTTCACTAGTGGGATTGCGTCCAGCAGTACCCAAGACTAAGACTTTTAATTATTAGTTAATAATATCTTTTTTATTATTAGCTATTTTTTTATTTTTAGTTTTCATCATTCACTTCCATAAGTTTTAAATTTTCTCCCTCTCCCTCGCCAAGATAGCATGCAATCTAATATAGGCTTTACACATACATTCCTATTAAACCCATTTTCACATTAGTCATGTTGCATAGAAGAATTATAATGAATGGGAGAAACCAGGAGAAAGAAAACAAAACAAAAAATAGCCAGCTTTGCTCTGCATTCTGACTCCATAGTTCTTTCTCTGGATATGGATGGCATTTTCCATCATGATTGCTTTGGAATTGTTTTAGGTCCTTGAATTGCTGAGAAGGGCTAAGTCTATCAAAATCAGTCATTATACGCTGTGGCTATTACAGTGTACAGTGTTCTCCTGGTTCTGCTCACTTCATTCAGCATCAGTTCATATAAGTCTTCCCAGGATTTTCTGAAGTCTGCCTGTTCATCATTTCTTGTTTTGCTATATCTTTTCAGTAATTGTCCTTCTGTGAAACCTAATTGGTATTAATTAGTTAAGTGGCATTGGAGAGCTAATTACTATCAGGTGTGTGTGTGTGTGTGTGTGTCAAACAGTGGAATGGGGGAAGATTCTCTCAGATAGTATTAGAGAAAGAAACTCAAAACTATCCAAAAATACCCTTAGAATCCTTTCTCATTCTAGAATATGGAGTCTAGAGCTATCACTATAAATAGGTAAGTAAAAATGGCATATACAGAGTTAAAAATGCTTACTTTTGGGGGGGATTGTCTAGACTAGTCAATGAAACTATGTTATAGTTGTATGAACAGAAATCAGGAAAATATAGTAGAACAAAAGAGGAGGTGGGATTTTGCGGTGGGATTAATATTTTGAGCTATTCTGATTGGTTAAATTCTTTTACTAATGACGTCCCTTAGCCTGCATGTGACCACTCACTCTCCAGTCTTTGGCCATTTTTACCAGTCTCACTAATAGCAATCACAGCTCTACCAAAGACCAGGCCCTGGGAGTTTTAACTCTTTCATCTTTGGAATGTCTGCCCTAGCCCATCCCATTCTCCTAATTAATGACTTCTCATCACTATTTCAGAAAAGTCTCAGCCACATTTCTCTACATTCCCCACTCTGGTGATTTCTTCCATAGCCCTGCCAATAGCACTTTAAGAATTCAAAGTGTTTAACACATTATCTCAATCTTCCTATTAGAATGAGTTTCTTGACATCAGGGACTGTCTTGCCTTTTTTAAAATCCTTAATGCTTTATAGTAAGTGTTTAATAAGTGCTTTTAAAAATCCATCCATTTGAGCCTCACAGCAACCCTGTGAGATACATGTCATAGACACTATTCTTCTCATTTTTGAAATGAAGAAACTGAAGTTCAGTGAGATTAAATGACTTACCCTGAGTCACACAACTAGAAAGTATCTGATAGCAGTATTTGATACTACTAGGTCTTTCTGACTCAAAATCCAACACTTTACCACTATGAAAAAATTTTCCTGATAAATTTTGTATCAGCATTTTATAGAGATCACCAGATTGCTGGCAGCTGAATACCAATGTTGTCTCTATGTTGGTTTCGATAGATTTTTTTTTTTAAAGAATATTTTTTCAGCATTAACTTTTTATTTTAGGCAGCTAGGTGGAGCAGAGGATAGAGTGTTGGACTTGGAGTGAGGAAGATCAGAGTTAAAATCTGTCTCAGGCACTTACTATCTGTGTGACCTTGGGCTAGTTTCTTGATCTTTCTTATCCTCAGTTTTCTCATCTGTAAAATGGGAATTATAATAGCAACTAATTTACAAAGCTGTAAGAATCAGATGAGATAACATGTAAAATGCTTTGTAAACCTTAACTATGTAACTGCTAGTAATTATTATTCATCTTATTTTAAGCAAGTGAACATAGTATATATCATTTTTAATTTTTTCATGTTCTAATAATTAAAAGGTGAAAGGGAAGCAAAATGAAAGATATATCTACATAACCAATTGCCCCACCACAAGCCTTTCCCTTGAGAAGCTCCTCTGGTTTCTGTGTCTGGAAGGAGAAAGGTATTGTGTGACTTGAAAGGTCATGTTGTTAGAATTAGCTCCTCAGGTGACAATGGCAAAAATGCCTGTATGTTGATCCTCAGATCATAGAAAGGCTCAGGAGAATTAAAGCCTATTGATAAACTTTAGATAATACTATATATTGATCATCTAGTAATAATAGCTCTAGGTAAAATAATTTTCACTGTTAGTTTACTTGTTTTGGTCACATGCACTTTTCTTAGTCCCCAGGAACAAAATGTTACAACTGCCTCACTAAAGCAAAAAAAAAATTTATTACACTGTGGGCAGGAATAGGGGAAAAAAGTTAAAAGTGTTTACGAATTTAGATTCAGGCTTGAATCTCAAGTCAAAACATGTGCCTCAGCCTGTGCTAAAACCACAAGAAGGACCTTAAGACTCGCCCTCCTTTGCTGGCAGTAAGAGTCTCCTCTAAATATGCTGATGGTCACTCATTTTTCTCCCTCTTTATTTTTCTTCTATTTTGGTTTAAAGAGTCATAGATTTGTAAAAAAAAAAAAAGAAGAAAAAAGAAAAGAAAGGGATGCCTTGAGTTTACATAGTTTCACAAAAAAAAAAAACCAAATAGATGTTTTAATGAGAGTATTAATTTTAACTTGAGTTTTACTATTTGCTATTTGCTCTGTATACAAGTGTTAATGAGCTAGCTCCATGCAGCCCCGTGTGTATCTGTGTATGTTTGTGTTTAAAAATAGAGCTTTAGTGTAGAGCTCCAGACTTCAGGCTTGAGAAGATGGCAGCTTGCCTACTGCATACAAATAGCAGACTGGTTGTGATCCAGAACTAACACTTGCTGTAATATCCCACAGCATTTTCCTCGGTCCTTATTATTAACTTTTCAACACAAAACATATGTTTTCTTGACTCTAGAGACCACAAGTCTATCAACCTATGGCCCTTGTTAGATAACTCTTGAAGAAGGAAAACCATCATTGATAGAAAAATGACATCAGGAGCCTGTTGTGTAAGAGCTCCTTTTTGTGGGGCCATTTGTTTCTTGATGGAGCATTTCTCTTCTGCATTATTGGTGTTTCAATGAGTGTGTAAGAGTTGGAAAATATTTGTAATTTGGCCCTTCCTTCAGCTAGATGTCCTTTTCCTAGTACCCAGATGTTTCCCCTTCCCATAGCCTGGATCCAAATGTCCATTTTATCTTTATGTTTGTAAAAATACTTGATGATTATGCTTTTACTCATGCCCTCCTCTTCATCTTCCACATCATACCCATCCTTCAAGTCCTAGTTCAAGTCTTTTCTCAACTCCAAAGCCTTCTGCAACTATTCTACCTTACACTGATCTCTCCTTTTTCTGAACCTTTGTAACACTTTTTATTTGTATCATACAACATGGCACTTTTAGAGTCATAGGAGCATCAAAGTAGATCTGGAAGAGACGTAAGTTTAGTCTAAATCTTTTGCTTTACAAATGAAGAATTGAGACTCAGTGAGGTTAAGTTGCTGACTCAAAGGCACACAAATGTCAGGTAATTGAGGTAGGATTTGAACTCAGATTTTCCTCTCTCTCAGTCTATTCTACCATTATGAAAAAAGTTTATTTCTAAATTTTGTTTCAATATATTCTTCAAATCCCTAAAATATTACTGTTGAATACTCCTAATGTATGATTTTTGAAATACTTATGTAAAACAACATGAATGAGTGCTTAAGATTTATACTCTAGGAGTTTTCTATTAGTAAAAAGAAGGGACAGGTGAATTACTTTACAAATTAGTACCAATATTGACCAATTTTTTAAAAATCTGAATTTTGTTTAAAATTGTATTTATTTACAAAGTTTTGACATGTTTTTTAAAATGAGTTCTATATTTCATCAATGACTTTTCCTGTTTTTAATACATAATCATGTGGTTTTCTTTATGTTGCTTCTAATATTAAATATAATAAGAGGTAATATGATGTGGTTGATAGAAAACTGGTCTCAAAATCAGGAGGACCTGGGTTCAAGTCTCACCTCTGACACCTAATGGCTATGTGATCTTAGATAAATCACTTAAGTGTCCCAGTCAGTGTGTCAGTGTTCTACACAGTACTCTAAGACTCTTAAATTGCAGAGCAGGTGCTGATTTCATGGGCAGATAGAGGGTTTTTTTTTAATTTTGGAGGGGAGAAGGCAAGGCATTTTCATAGCTAGTTAAGTGTGTCAGGTGTCTGAGGCCAGATTTGAACTCAGGTCCTCCTGACTCCAGGGCCAGTGTTCTATTCACTGCACCACCTCTCTGCCTAGACAGAGGTTTTTCAATAGAAGTTCCTAACATTAATAACATCATAGATCTGTTAAAATATTTATTACACCAGTGACTTTCCTAATGTTGAGCCATACTTAACTCCTTTGTATAAATCTAACTTGGTCACAGTAAATTAAAGAAAATACATAGGTATAATCTCTTTGTCAGAATTTAAAAATATTTTTGCTTCAATATTAATTTATCATAGTAATCTAATTTCCTTTTTCTGCTTTATCCTTTCCTGGTTCGGGAATTAGTACCAAATTCATCTCACAGAAACAGTTTGATAGAATGTTTACTCACAGAGATTACTTGATTTTTATATTTATGATAGAATTTATTATTTTATACCTGGATTTTCTTGTGTAGTTTATTTACTTTTTTGAGGGGTTATTTAGATAATTTATTTGATATTTTTAGCATTTGATTTCAGTTATTTATATAGTTCCTTTAGACTGTCAGTTTTGTTGTCATATAGTTAGTCAGATTAGTTTCTGGTAATTTTCCTTGTTTTCTTTACAATTGTTGTGAATTTGTCCTTTATATTCTTGATTTTATTAATTTGGTTTTACTGTCTCTAAAAAGTTTTTAGTTTTCTTGATCAGTTTAGTTTTAAAAGTATTAATCTCACCTTTTAGTTTTCAAAATCTCCTCTTAAAGCTTGTTTGGTCATTATTAATTCATTGTTAAAGACACCATTAAATTCTCAATTTTCAGAATGAAAGTTTCTGACATAATTGAAGAATGACTTTTCCTATGAAGGAGCATCTTTAGGTTTTATAGGAGAATTAATTTTGCAGTGCAGGTCAATTTCTCTTGATTTTCTCTATATTTTATTACATCTTGTTTTTGTTTGATAATCTTGAGTTATTCAAACTAGTTTGCTCCTAACATGAATTGCTTTCAAGCCTCTATACCTGGATGTTAGAACTCTAGAACTTGATAATTATATCACTGGATGGGTCAAATGTAGGGTTACCCTCTCTCAATATCCTATTGATTGTCATTCCATTCTCTCCTTTCCAATATAGGCAATTTTATTTGATATTGTTTCCTATAATCCTTGGACTCTTTGTTTCTTTGTATTTTTCTAGAAGGCCAACAATTCTCAGATTTTCTGATTTCATTGTGCTTTCTAGCTCTATTATTTTAGTAGGTAGAAACTTAACCTCTTCTTCCAGTTTTATAATTTTATTTTATTCATTTATTTTTTGGAGGCAATTTGGATTAAGTGACTTTCCCAAGGTCACACAGAGAGTAAATTTCTGAGGCTGGATTTGAATTCAGGTCTTCCTGACTCTAGGGCTGCTGCTCTATCCACTGCACCACCTAGCTATTTCCAATTTTACAATTAAAAAAATTGCTGTATTGTTTGTTCTTTAATCTCATCACTTTTCATTCTACCTGAGCCAATTTTGTTCCTCACGAGTTTATTGCTTCATCTACCATGTTTCTATTTCTATCAATTAAAAGGTCAATAAATGTAACTTATCATCATCTTAAACCTTAGGCAAAACTATTTCCAGTGTTATAGAGGCAGATCTTCATTTTCACACACCCTGACTCTAAATCATTCTGGACATTCTTTCAGTATATTGGTTCTTTCTTCTAGAAGTATAATTGTTGGCTGGGAATTTTTGTTGGTTGTCTCTCATGCCTGGGATGCTCTCCTTCCTCCTCTCCAGCTACTGATCTCCTGGCTTCTTTGAAGTACCAACTAAAATTCCACTTTCTACAGAAGTCTTCTCCAGCCCCTCATAATGATTCCCTCTCTGTTAATTAATTCTTATTTACTCTGTATATAGCTTAGCTTAATATATATATATATATATATATATATATATATGTGTGTGTGTGTGTGTGTTTTCATATTGTTACCCCAATAGATTGTAATATCCTTGTGGGCAGAAACTATCTTTTGCCTCTTTTTTTAGAACTTGAACACTTGACACAGTGCCTGGTACATAGTAGGTGCTTAATAAATGTCTAATTATTAATCGAATAATTGTTATAGTGTTGTCCTTTCCTTCTGGAGGTTTGGTATGCTTTTTTTTTCAGGGCAATTTGGGGTTGATTTGCCGAAGGTCACACAGCTAGTTTTTTGTGTTAAGTGTCTGAGGCTGGATTTGAACTCAGGTCCTCCTGACTCCAGGGCTGGTGCTCTATTCACTGTGCCACCTAGCCACCCTGCCATGATTTTACTAATATTGATGTACTATATTAGGTTGGGCATGTTTCTGCTTACCTATTTCTTTGTTTTTTCTTTTCCTTGACAGGTTTGTTTTCTGTGAATTTTTTCAACTTTCTTTTCTTTTTTGTTGTTTTTTTTTTTTTTTAGTTCTATTTGTTGCATTCGCCATTATTTTGAGGTGGTGCATAGAAACTGGGCTTAGTCATTACTATTCACACCATCATCTTGCTGAAAGTATTTAGTATTTATTAGGTATAAGGTTGTTTCTCTAATAAAATGGTAAACACTGGGAGGACTCTGTCAGTTCTTTAATATTTTGAGAGATTATTGACATAGTCCCTTCACTGATGCAGATTGCAATCTCACTATGTTCTATGAATTGCTATGGTTAATAATTTCATCATCTAGCGGTCAAATTTATGGTAATGGACCTTAGGTAGCTTGGTCCTTGTATGAAACACACACATTATTTTACCAGAACCATAAAAGGAGCCTTTTTATTTGGTTAGAACTAGGTGAGACTGTGCTTTCCTGGTACAGTTTTTGAGAATGCAAAGCTTTCTCTATACCATAACGATGCATTGGAGTAAGACTTGAATGGCAATTCCATTTCTATATTTTTCTTTAATCATCAACACTTACTACATACCTATTATACTGAGGACACTCCCTTAGGGACTCAAAACATGAAGAGGGGGACAGAATGGTATAATAGAAGAATTCTGGGGAAATCAATAATTATAGTTTTATTCCAGTTTTTGCCACATAACCCGTGTTGCCTTAGGCAACTCACATTATGCCACAGACTATAATAAAGATCTGTTTCTTTCTCTATAAAAAAATTGGGCAAGATGATCTTTAGGTTTTCTTCCAGCTCTAAAATTTAAATTAAAAGCATTTCTTAATCACCTCCTATTGGGCTTTAGGGAGATCAAAGTTGAGAAAAGATATAATCCCTGTCTTCATGTAGTTCACGGTCAATAAGGGAATATTATATATACATATAAATATACATACACACAATACACATACACATATACATACACTCACACACATATATATGTACATATACACATACACACAAATGATTTTAATACAAAATAACACAGAAATACCTTAGAGAGATACAAACCAAAATACTGCTTGAGGTATAAGCAGGAAAAAATTATCATTAACTAACTGGGAGAATAAGAGAAAACTTCATGGAAGAAATAACATTTCAGTTGTGTTTTAAAGGATAAGAAGGAATTCAAGAGATGGAGAGAAAGAGGAAGAAGGAGTGTATTCTAGCCAGAGGGAGCAATGGCAACACCAGAAAGGAAAAGACAGGGTATGTTTGGGGAACAGAGTAGTCTAGGACACAAAGTACCTCTTTGGGTATTGTTAAATATAACTCTAGAAAGTTTGGATGGTGTCAAATTGTGAAGGGCCTTTGCAGTGCAAAAGGGGAGAGAGCTGTTCCTGAAAAGAGACACTGCCACACAGGCATAGTAGTACTATGGGATAAACAGATGCCAACAGGGAACAGCATAGGATATATAGCCACCAGTGCCCCACGATTTCACAGGCAAAATGGGGCTAGTGTCTAGGAAGGGTGGGTGCGGCAGGATGTTCATGCCACCCAGTCAAGCGTCAGTGACAGACATTCAGGGATGAACAAAGAGCTGATGTCATACTAATAGATGATTACCCAGCAGTGGGTTTTGGTGGGTGACTGAAATGAGGATATGCTCTGAATTGTTTAATAATGTATTGGCGGGGGCGGCCAGGTCGTGCAGTGAGTAAGAGCGTCCCGGCGTTGGGAGACCCGAGATCGGTTCCAGCCTCAGATACTTGGCACCCACACAAAATAACTGGCCATATAACCTTGAGCAAGTTACTTAACCCCAGTTGCTTTAAAAAAATAATGTATTGGCATTATTGGCATGAGGCAGGGAGCCAGGAAACTTAATTCTAACTGTGCCATAGGATGAAATCTGGTGCGCGCATATGTGTGTGTAGATGCCTGGTATCTGGATCGGATAAGCCTTAGCATACAAACATCCTTCCTAGAGGATGGGGCTGAATCAAATAGGTTTCACTGACTCACACTTTCTATCTCCCTTTCTATCCCATTTCCAAGCCCACCTTCCCCCTCCCCACCACCCCCCCCCAATCTCGCAACTCCTGTGAGGATATCAGTGAGCTGGTTATCTGTTTATCAGGTATTCAGCTGTGGAAGTTATTTGCCACTATAGGGAACCTATATCTTTGTCCACTGTGGGGAGGTGCAGCCAACTGCCTCTGGGGCACATTTATGTTCCTCTTCTCCCCCATCCTATCTCATGGGCTCCCAGGGAGGGGGAGGTCTTGCCTTGTGAGCCAAGGAACACTTAGTGAGTTATAGTATGGTGTGATTTCTTTTGATCTGTGATTTTACAGCATGGCATAGAGTTAAGTTTCTTGGTTCTCTGCCTCTCATTCTTAATTCCTTATTAGTTAATTTAGAGTATACTCTCATTTCTGCAGTCCAATCTACCCTACTAGTGATGGGGCAGCCTTCTATGAGGGCTATGCCAAGTCTGTCTAAAAGCTAGATACAAGTTTGAATTTATACTATGTATCTAGGGCTTAAATTGGAGAGAACATCTGCCTACATCTTGGAGATACCAGCCCTATGTCTAAGTACATTAAGTAGACCCTTTTGGCATCTTCTTCCAGATCTCTTGACATTGAATGAATACCAGTGGAGCCCACAGTTTATGGCTATTTTACTTAGTAGGCAACAAATTGACATCTGATGTCTGAGCAGAGAAGTAACATGGCCAGAGTTACAAACTTAGTCCAGAGCTATTAAGTAACATTTAGTTTGTAACTCTCTAATGCACTTATCATCTAATATTATGTATTATGACTACCATCCTCAAGCAATCAGTCAACAGGCATGTAGTAAGCATTTATTATGTGGCAACAAGATTATAAGTTCCAAGATGTTAATGACCATTTCTTATAAGCACTTTGCATGTCAGTCACTTAAGGACCAACCCAGTGCTCTTGTAATAATAAGTAATTGATACATCTATATCTATTTCTATCATCTCTATCTCTATATCTCACCATACTATCATTATGTGTGTGTATGTACACATACATATACACAAAGCAGAGGGAGGAAAAAATAGGGTAGAATTATCTCTTAAGAGGTCCAGACAGAGGGTATTGTGTGGCAGCTAGGTGGCGTAGCTGACAGAGTGCTGAACCTGAGTTCATATCTAACCTCAGATACTTTCTAGCTGTGGACCTTGGACAAGTCACTCAACCTCTATCTGTCTCAGTTTTCTCAGTGTAAAATAGAGATCATGATACTACCTACCTTGAATTATTGTTGTGAGGATAGAAGATAATATTTGTAAAGTTCTTAGCACAGTGCCTGGCTTATTACTTTCCTTCCCAAATATGTATCTACATTGGATCTTCCTAAAAAATCTTATTCACTGTGAGTAAAATTCAACCAGAATCATCTCTTTAAATGCCAATATTCTTCTAGTGATTTTGTATGACTGCAAAATATGAAAAACCATGATCTCAAAAGAATTAAAATCATAAATCAAAGGGTAAAGGAAAGATGATGGTGGATATAAATGGAATGCATTATGTTACCAATGATGACTTAAACTCAGTAAGTGTGATAAGAGACCTTATCAAGAATTTGTTTGATCAAAAAAGAGATGATGAGGTAAATTGGTACTCCAAGATAAAGAACAAAAAGAAGGCACCCAATGCATTGGATAAGTCATCCATGGAGTATTTACGGGAAAATATGAATGGCAACGTGCATTGGTGGTAGGATTACACTCACGGAGATCACAGATTTTTCAAAGTACTAAAGCAAAAATATTGGACTCTATCCAATAAGGTTGAATTATGGAAATAAAAAAAAGCCCAACTTATTATTAAGACTGTTTCGTGGCCTGGAGCCGAACAACAGCTGTATCATAATCCTCTAGTTTATGTATATAAGTAAAGATCTTTGGTCCAATTCTTATTTAATGGCCATTTCCATTTTGGCAAAGTTGAAGTCTTTATGTGATTGTTGAATCATTATCAATGATGTCTGAATGATTGTGGAGAACGAGGAAGGTACTACATGATTAGAGATGGGCAAAATGATCTGATTTTCCAATAAAAGAAGAAAATGGAGCCTGACTATAGGTCAGTCAGATTGATTTCAATTTCTGCCTAAATCTTGGAATGTATTATTAAAGGGATGGTTAGTGAACATCTAGAAAAAGAATTGAAGGTCACAAAGAGCAACATGACTTCCTCAAGAATAGATCATGCCAGACTCTCCTCTCTCTCTCTCTCTCTCTCTCTCTCTCTCTCTCTCTCTCTCTCTCTCTCT
>NW_027186304.1:34483929-34523561 GCF_028583685.1 Petaurus breviceps papuanus | reverse complement strand
TCTCTCTACCACTTTTTCTCTCCTTTCATCTTTCTCTCTCTGTCTCTCTGTCTCTGTCTCTGTCTCTCTTTTTATAGAATTTGACAAAGTATTTCATGCTCCTGATATGGAAAACAGAATAATTGCGACTAGACATTAGTATAATTAGTTGGATTCAGAAATGATTGAATAACCAGACTGGAAAGTAGTCATTACAGTTTTATGTCAACTTGGGAGGATGACTCCAGTGTACCAGGTGTCTGTGCTTGACCCACAGATTCTTGAGTTTTTTCAATAACTTAGATAAAGACACAGATGGGAGAAAGCTGAGAGGGATAATAAACACGGTGGATGACAGACCCAGGATTCAAAAAGATTTTACTAAGTCATTGGGTTAATTCTAATAAGATGAAGCTTAACAGGGATAAATATAAAGTGTAACACTTTGCTTCAAAAAAGTCTATCTTCCAAGTGCAACATGAGGGAGGCCTAAGCAGGGGGAAGATTATCTAAAAATGTTATGAGTATTTGAGTGGGCCACAAGCTGAATATTTCAATGGTTTGACGGGGCAGTCAAAAAAAGTGGTTGTGACTTTAGACAGTATTGAGAGTCATAGCTTCCAGGAATCAGGAGGTGATAGTCCCGCACTGTTGTGTCCAGATGAGACCTCATCTGGATTATTGTATGCTTTTGGGGCCCCATTTTAGGAAGGGCACTGAAAAGCTGGAGAACCTTTAAATAGTGAAGGGTCCTGAGTCCATTTCATTCAAGGATTAGCTAAAGTAATGGGGTATGCCTAGTCCAGAGAAGAAAAGACAGAGGGGTCAGAACAACTCTCTTCAAAACTAAGTAGCAGATGAATCAGAGTACTGGACCTGGAGTCAGGGAGACCTGAGTTCAAATGTTGACCTCAGACATATACTAGCTTTGTGACCCTGGGTAAGTTGCTTAATCTCTGTCTGCCTCAGTTTCTTCCTCTGTAAAAGGGAGCGAAAAAGAGCACTATTATTTTATCACTACTTCCCAGGGGTGTTGTAAGGATAAAATTAGATAATATTTGTAAGGTGCTTTGCAAACCTTAAAGTGCTAAGTTCTTATTCATATTACTAGGTACAATAAATGGAAGAGGCAAAAAAATGGGGACAAACTTCCTAACAATTAGAAGTATTCAAATGTGGAATGGGAGGAAGATGATTTTCTACTCCTTGGAATAGAAATCTTTAAATAAAGGCACAATAGTAGAAATCCTTAAATAAAGGCACAATAACTTTTTGTTTAGTATAGCTTAGAAAGGATTCTTTTTCACATATGGGTTATACTAACTGGCCCCTGGGGTCTCCTATGACTGAAATTCTGTAGTTCTCCTTTCCTTTTGAAAAAATGTTCCAATGATTTTCTTGACTAATAACTCAAAATACTCAGGAATGCCTCAGCGAGTTATGTGCTTGTATGCTTTGGATCAGTAACAATTCAGATCTACCTTTTGGAATCTTTATCTTTCGACAAGGCTCAATTCAGGAGCCACCTCTGCTTTGTAACCTTTCCTGACTCTCCTCCCACCCATTAGCTCAAAATGCTTCCTTCCTCCTCAAATTACACCTTGTATTAATTTATCTGAATATATGTTTTGTCCCCCCCCCCCGTAGAATATATCCTTGAAGGCAGCAGCTATTTGTGCCTATGTATCCTCTTCACACAGTACCTTGAACACAGTAGGTACTTAATATATGTTTGCTGTATTGGATTGAATGGCAGGTTAAAATGACAGAAGGTTTATTTTATTTATTTTGCTCTTGTGTGCTGAACTACAAACGTTAGGGGAGACTATACAGGTAAACACTGTTGGTGAAAGGTAGTAACAGTGCACAAAACTTTATAAATTAATAGTTTCTGCTCTTTCCCTAGAGTATCCAAGGAATCTGCAATAAACGAAGTTTTTAGAGCAGCTTTGTGAGCCATAAATCACAGACATATTGAGGACATCTTAAGTGAAGAGTTTAGAGGATTCCCCGCTGTTCACATAAACCTTTTGCTGCAGAAATGCTATTAAAAAAAGTCCAATTTTGGGTCTGGAGGAGAGAAACAAAAGGGGAATTGAATGGATGGAGGTGAATTGGGGAGGTAAGGAGGTGGAATTTCAAAAGTTCTTTGGAATACATTTTCCCCAAGACTCAAGATCCAGTCATTAAGAACAAGTATGTGATATCAAAATAAGTCTTTGAACTATTTGGCTTGATTCTGTCTGTGTAATCTAGTTACTCAAACTGTCTCCCCATTGAGAAAGACCATAGCACAGCCATGGGATATACCAGTTTTTGCAAACAGCTGAACTGAAAAGAAAGGAAGTAGACAAGGACTACACAAGAAAGTTATACTTTTGAACACAATGCCTAAAAAAAATAGGCAACAGGAGGACTGGATGATACCAGTCTTAAGCAATGACCTGAAGAACTAGGGGATGCTTGCAGTAAAGGTCCCAGGAGGCTGTTTTGTTCACTATTTTCTTTTCTAAGGTTATAAAAACTGAGGAAGTAACATCTAAAAGCCACAGAGTCTTGCTTTTGGACTTTTCCTTGTGTCTTAAGAAGGCACAAAGTTTCTCTGAATTATTTCCTAACAAAACTAAAAATTGGCCAATGTTAGACAGAGGTAAGCTCTTCAAAGGCAAGGACTGTGCCTTTTCTTTCTATAATAAATATTCAGCTCCAAGGGCTTAATGTACTGTTCTATAGGAGGCCCCTAGAGAGACCCAATAAAAGCTTAATTGTTGCCACTTGATTTTTAGTTACTGCTTTGCCACTGGGTCACTAATCATGTTTACACAGACTGGAAGAAATGGAAAGCTGGCTAATTTGATGGAGTAGGCTAATTTGAATCATTCATAACAAAATAAAGTTTTTCTTTGCTTTTCTAGTAGTTTTTTTTAGGTGGAAGACACTTTTAGGTGACTGCAGTTCTCTAATGTGTGTGTGCATGTATGTACGTATGTATATATGTACGTATGTATTTATGCATGTATGTATGTATATATCTATCTATTTACAATAAACTGAGATATACTTGTTAGACCTCATTTTCCTCAAAACAGGTGTCCTTTATGGTGAGGCTACTACAACTGAAAGGGAATAAAAAGTCTGGTAATTTTCCTAATTCTATTTATTTTTTGGAGGGGGGAAGGCAGGGCAATTGGGGTTAGGCGACTTGCCCAAGCTCACACAGTTAGTACATGTTAAGTGTCTTGGGTCAAATTTGAACTCAGGTCCTCCTGGCTCCAGGGCTGGTGCTCTATTCACTGCACTACCCAGCCACCCCCATTTTCCTATTTCTTCATTGTCTCAATTCATCAGAAAATAAATGGAAAGCTTCACACTAGGCTTCATGGCATTAGGGGGACAGACTGAAGAATACTTCAGGAAAATGCCTAGCCATACGTGTGACAGGTATTGTAGAACACACAGTTGTAAAGATAAAAAGGCATGAGGAAATGGCTAAAATACTCGCATATTTCGGAGATCTTACCCACCCACCCCTCACCCCCAAAGCAGCCACAGAGGGCATAGTGAGGAGAGCAGAGAGCTCCTCTGTGAGTCTCTGAATTTTCCTTTTCCTGTATCAGTTGCACAATCTGTCAGTCTGAGGGAAGGCAGCTGAAGCTAGCTGCTGAGTTACAGTGATTAAGATTAGTAGACTTTGTCCATGTCTGTTTGTGTGTTGGAGTCAGAGAAATGAGCCTAACGTGGATGTGTCTAGGAAGAGTTCCATAATTCTTTGTTGTTTTCCACTGTGATTTGAATTATGATACTTTTACTTTAGTCACACAAGGGAAAAAAATGCTCCAACTGGATAAGAAAATTTTACTCAATCAGATTAATTCTGTTGAGTATGAAAGGAAAGGGAGATCAGATGTTTGGGGGAAAACACACCAATATTTCCCTTTAATTCAGGAAAGTTAACTGAATTACAGCTCTGATCTTCACCTATATTACCCTTTAACTTCTTCAAGGTAGTGTTTATATTGTGTTACAGATATTTTAGACATTAAACCAGCCAAAACCAACCATGACCACAGTAAATCTACTAAGGAGAAAAGGGGGAAGTGGCTGTGTAGACACTGGCTGAAGGAACTAGTAGTCATGGAGATTTTTATTTTATTTGGACACCATCACTGTGGCTTTATTGTGTGCTGGCTCCAGGGTTTTCATCTGACCACTAAGATAGGACAGGAAAAGACCAAGGAAGAAAGTGTAGCTGGAAATGATAATTCACTGCACAGACAAGGAAACTTATACAACCCCAAAGACCTGAAAAACAAAAATCGTCACAAAGAATAGGTAGGAGGGAATCATCACTGAAATCAGTTAGGGTAGGGATGTTTTTCTCCCTTATACATTATGGTTGCCCTAAAGTGACAAGGGTACAGGACCTGAAGTTTTGTTACTAAGTTCAATACAAGTGAGATACTTAATTCTTATGCTTGTAGATCAATCACTTTTCATTCTATAGTTAGTTAAGTTGCTATTGGAAAGGAATATTCATATGGTACATACCTTTGTATCCCAGAATGGCTACTGTGATTGTTAGCAAGGCACACAGAATATATAATAATATGATAGAAAACTTCAGTGCCCAGTTATTTTTACATTTGGTACATTGTGTTCCTTCTTGAATACCTGTAAGAGAAGATATATTTTAAGAACTATGCCCAGCAGTGTTATTCCAAAGTTTAACACATACTCTAGTATGTGTTCAAATACACAGAATTATTAGGAGGATTGCCCTATATATACAAAGATACTGTATTTGTGTATCTGTAGTATGAGTAATGGAGCAACTAGGTGGTGCAGTAGTGCTGAGCCTGAAGTCAGGAATCCTGGGTTCACATCCAGCCTAGTCACTTACTAGCTGTGTGACCCTGGGCAAGTCACTTAACTCCGCCTCAGTTTCCTCAACCATAAAATGAGTGGAGAAGGAAACGGCAAACCAGTATCTTTGTCAAGAAAACCTCAACTGGTGTTATGATGAGTTAGCCACGACTGAACAGCAATAGCTGTAAGTAGTAGTAATATGGATATATTCCTTGCCTATCACATTACCAATATGGGCAACTCTCCATATGCAATAACGATTATATTCCATACAATTAGGAAATAGTATCTGGTTTTATTTCATGGCATGGAAAAATATCTCATTACAATAATATTTCAGTGAAAATTGCTACAACAGAAGTATTTCAAATACCAGTCCATTTATTTTTAGCAATATTTGACAAAAGAAATTTTTTAGCACAGTGGAAGAGTCCAGATTTTTTTGTTCAGTTGTTTCAGTCAAATCTAACTTTTCGTGTAGTTTTCTTGGCAAAGATACCAGAATGGTTTGCCATTTCCCTCTCCAGCTCATTTTACAGGCAAAGGTGAGGAAACTGAAGCAAACAGGGTTAAATGACTTGCCCAGGGTCACAGGGCTAGTAAGTGTCTGGAACCATATTTGAACTCAGGGAGATAAGTCTTCTTGACTTTAGGCCTGGTACTCTATCCACTGTGTCACCTAGCTGCCCCTAAGAATCTAGATCAGGAGTGGGGAACCTACGGCCTTGAGGCTACATGTGGCCCTCTAGGTCTTCAAGTGTGACCCTTTGATTGAATCCAAACTTCATAGAATAGATTTGAAGTTTGTATTCAGTCAAAGGGCTACACTTAAGGACCTAGAGGACCACATGTTGCCTCAAGGACGCAGGTTCCCCACATCTGGTCTAGATAGTCCTTTGGAATTTGTTGTAATGGAATCTTAGTTAACATAGAAAAAAAAATTCCAGACCTGTGATTTTATTGGTTTAAGGTATTTCTGGTGAGTAAGCCCCCTCTACCAATCAGCCAGTGATTTGTGCTATAGGTAACTGTTAGTCGCTGAGGAACTGAGAAGTTAAATGACTTTTCTAAGAGTCAGTACACATCAGAGGCCGAATTTGAGCCCAGGTTTTCTTGGTTCTGAGCAAGTTCCTCTATCCCCTATATCATGTTGCCTTTCAGTAAAAACCATAGATCATTTTAAAAGTTTGCTTTCTTGGTGAGAGGGAGTAAAGTTTGAGTGTATATAGTCATTTCGACCTGTTAAAGAACATACTGGTCTGAGTAGTAAGCAGCTGTCATTTTTGTACTAAGTATGTACAGAAAGTAAACCATAAAAAGGGAAATTTCCATCCATATGATGAGAAACACAGGAGACAGACACTAGATATTTTAATGTGAAAATCATGTTGTAAAAACTATCAGGAATGCATTTGTTTCCTTGATCTGTTTTCCTATGTGCCTCTTACTAATAGTGTCCTTTGGGGAGTAACAGTATATAAGTGACTGATTGATTGTAATTGTGCTCAATAATTCTTGATGGATAAATGATAGGGATTAAGCAACAGTTGAAGTTATTTTCCTTTAGCTTGTGATTTTATACACAGCAGCATTTTTTGGTGGAAAAGCATCTTCAGCCCTGTTTATTGTAAAATGATGAGAAAAACAGACTGTTAATAATGACTGAAATCTAAGTTCTTGGGCACACCCATGCCTCCTTGAGTCACATGCCTCTGGGCCGTAGGCAAAAGTTGAATGGATTCAATCTGGTGATTTTGCTGGGTAAGACAAACAATTTGGATCAAATATTTGCTGACCCAATGCCTTGATTTTTCATTTGGCAAATAATAATCAACTGTGTTGACCGTATGGATAAGCATGAATAAGGCTCTAGATACTCCAGTTTTCCCTTCCTTCACCACCCCTTCACCTTTTTCTCTTTCAGGGAAAGGAAAACCTTTGCTTGCTTGTAAAGTAACCAGGATCCTTTTGTGAATTACGACGTGCTTTGATGTTTTCAGCATGCTCAGCCTTTATTTCCTGACCCCAAGCTTTCTTATAGATCCTTAATGCTCTCTCCCCTTCCTTGTTGGCTCTCCTGATCTATGCTAAGGGAGGTGGCATAGTCACATATGAGATCTTGGAAGATTACTCTGGCTGATGTATGAAAGATAGATCTCACCTCTCATGAAGAGATAGTTTTCTCCTTTCCAAGGCAAATCTCTCCACATGGAACCTATCTCCTTTTCCAGAAGATTTCCATATCTCCCCTACAATTATTGTTTCTCTCTCTCTCTCTCTCTCTCTCTCTCTCTCATTTTCAGTCTCTTCCTATCTCCTGACTCCTTTCCTGTTGTCTACAAATATGTCTATATATCTCCCATTCTTAAAAAAGAACCCTCTATTTCTTTTCCTCTTCTTGGCTAAATTTCTTGAGATCTATAACTGATTATAATCAATTTCTGTAATAAATGATATACGAGCAAATTCCTTGAGATCTATAATTGCTGACTCCATTTCCTCACCTCTCACTCAGTTATAAATCCTCTGCATTCTGGCTTCCAACTTCATCATTCAATTGAATCTGCCCTTTCTAAAGTCACTGATGATCTCTTAATTGGCAATTCTATTAAAAAAAACCCTTCAATTCTCACCCTTCTTTGCAACCTTTGACACTTGACCACCATCTCCTCCTAGATACTTTTCTCTCTAAGTTTTCATGACACTATTCTTTCCTGGTTCTTTTCCTTGTCCGACCATTCCTTTCTCAGTATCTTTTGCTGGATATTCTTCTATGTCATGCCTACTACCTGCAGATGACCCCCAAGGTTCTAATCTGGGGCCTCTTTTCCCTCTATACTATCTCACTTGGTGATGTCATCAGCTACCATGGATTCAATTATTATCTCTTTGCAAGTGATTCCTAAACATATTTATCCAGTCAGTCTTTTGAGCTCCAGTCCTTGTATCACCCTTCTTGGCTAAATTCCTTGAGATCTATAACTGATGTATAATCAATTCCTGTACTAATTGATAAATAATTCTCAAATTCCTTGAGATTATAATTGATGCCTCCACCTCCTTACCTCTCACTCTCAAGTTCAACAAGATCAAAACTAAACTCATTATCTTTCCCCTCAAACTCTCTTCTCTTCCCAACTTTTCTATGGCTATTATGGGCACCATCATCATACCTAGGTATCCAGACTCCAACCTCAGCTCATCCTTGACTCATCACCCTCACTCACCTCATTTGCCCAATTCATTGCTAAATCTTATTTCTTCCTTCCCAATGTCTGTTTTATGTATTTTTTGATCTCTACTCACACAGCCACAACCTATGTTTGGCATTTAAAGCCTGTCGCAATTTGATCCCTTCCCACCTTTCCAGTCTTCTTATACTTTACTCCCTTTCATACCCCTAAAGATGTAGTCATGCTTGTCTACTTACTGTTCCTCACCCAGGACATCCCATTTCCCATCTGTGCCTTTGAACTGGCTTTTCCCCGAGCCTGGACCGCTTTCCTTCCCTAGCTCTGTGTCTTAATTTTTGACTTCCTTCAAGGCTTAACTTAAATCCCACCTTCTGTAGGGATCCTCTTCCAGTCCCCTCTCCTTTTTCATTATTTCCTTCCCTCTGAGACCATCTTCCATCTACTTTATACATGTATAGATATATGTTTAAATATGTGTATATACACACACACACACCTTCAATCTACCTAGTTTTTTTCACCTGTTTTCTCCCTCATTAGAATGTGAACTCCTGGGGAGTAAAGACATTATATTTGGCCTCTCTCTATATCCACAGAGTCTGACATTTATTTAATGCTTAATATGTGCTTGATGGCTGACTTGATTGGACAAGGGAGATAGTGGGGGAAGCAGACAGATTAGAAAGCTGTCACAACAGCCTAGGCGAGAGGCAATGAGTGCTTGAAGTAGGAGGATAGCAATGGAAGAGGAGAGAGGATAGCAATGGAAGAGGAGAGAGGATGGATGTGAGAAATGTTGTGGAGGCAGAATCCATAGGGTTTGGTAATTGGTTAGAAGTGGGAAAGGGGAGGAATGAGTTAAAGATGTCTCAAAGGTTTTTTAGCCCGGGTGATTATAAGAATGGTGGTGATAATGACAAAAATAGAGAAGTGAGAAGGAATGAAGATAGCCTTTCGAGGGGAAATGAGCTCAGTTTTGGACATGTTGAGTTTGAGATATTGGCAGGACACCCAGGTGATGATATCTAGCTGGAAATGCCAGAGTAGAACTCAGAGGTTGGGGATACTACGTTGGAGTCAACTGCCTAGAAGTGATAACTGAAGGCACAGGAATGGATGTAGTTGCCAAGAGAGGAGAGTATAGAGAAGAGGGTGGAGGGGATGGATTTCCAGAGTTCAGAGAAAGGATAATTAGAATCCTGTGGCTCAAGTTTTTATAGGCTCAAAGATGATGAGATACTCTCAAAAAAGAACTTCTGTTAACAAGCACATTTAGGGGGTGGGGGAAGAGGAGCAGCATTCCAAGAGAAAAACAGATCTGAAAAGTAATCTCTTTGTTATTTGATACTTTCTTATCTCTTTCTAAAATTATTATCCCTATTCATATGACTTTCAATCTCTAGTTCCACTCTCTCTCTTGGGTTTAGTTTCCTATTTCCAACATTCTCAGTTGGACATCCTAATGTTAACTCAAATTCAACATATCCAAACCCAAACTTATCATATTCCTTGGCAAATCAACTAGTTCCTCCTTCCATCTTTCCCATTTCCATCAATGGTACCACCCTCTTTGAACTCCACCTCTCTACCTCTCCCCACCTGCCATGCAATTCATCATTAAGACTTGTTAATTCACAGATGTTGTCTCCAACTGCCTGAGTATAGTTGAAGCTTTTCTACATTCTTCTCTGAGGGTGAAGGATTGTTTCATGACAGGTGACAATGTGTAGTAACAGGTGAAGGAAGACCTGAAGGCTACCTCCTTCCTCTAATTCTCTCCCCAATCGCCTTTTGGGCCACATGTCCCTGAGAAATGGGGCTAGGACTCTGAACTTTTTCTTTGTCCTTCTTCTAGGTGAAGGGAATAGAATCTCTGACCTGGAAGCTTGAGCCATAGAGTCCAGGAATCTAGGTCACATGTTGCAGACAGCCCAGAAGCAAAAGCCTGAGAAGCAAAGATCCAGGGCCCAGGAACTTGAATTTGGTGGAACTAATGCTATGTAGAAACAGAGCTAATCTGTAAACCTGAATTTCCTACTCTACCCAGCGATAGAGGCCGTATGGTAGGGAGTGGGTAGTGGTGAGTGGATTATGCACTTTGAAGTGTTAAAGGAAGTGTTTGTATATTTGTCCTCACTATATCTTTGAAGTAAATATTTCTTTGTAAAAGTGAATCCAATGTTAAGTGGTTCAATGAAGCTAGGCTGCTAGCCAGTGGAGAGAACACAGTCAGTGGAGGCTCAAGCTAATGGTAGAGATGAGAGATTCCTCAACCATTTCAGGTACTGGAGAATTGTGTGTGTGTGTGTGTGTGTGCACGTGTGTGCATGTGAGTGCATAGTGAAATGTAAAAGATATGGCCCTGAGAGAATGGGGCTAAAGTCAAACACGGGACACATTTCTTCTGGATCCTTTTAAGCCCCTAGCATGATGTTATGCATATAGTTGGCACTCAATAAATACTTGTTAAATGAATGAATGAATAAGTGAATGAATGAATGAATGAACTGAACACAACTGGACAAAGTTGGAGGCCCCTTGAAGCTGTTCAGACCTCCAATGGTATAAAACAGGAACTTTTGTTTTTGCCTTTCATCACTTTGACAGGAGTCACACTGACCCAAGTCAAATCTTCTCCTTAGATACAGACTGCATTACTCATTCACCTACACAAACTCACCTATACTGTGCAGTCTTTACAGTCCTAAGACCCATTGCCTCTTTTTTTCTTTAAAAAAAAGTGGCTAAATTCAGAAAAACCCAAACAGGTTTTGTTTTTGTTTTTCTTTTTCTTCTTCTTTTTTTTTGGCTTTTTGGTGGGAGAAGGCAGGGCAATTGGGGTTAAGTGACTTGAGTGTGATCAAGTGTCTGAGGCAGGATTTGAAGTCAGGTCCTCCTGACTCCAGGGCCGGTGCTCTATTCACTGCGACACCTGGTTATGCCCCAAACAGTTTTTTAAGGAATGTATATTCTTTACAAGGGGGTTAGATATCACCTAGCCTCCATGTCATAGTGAAGATGCTTTTGAACTTGGCTGATAGAGAACTCTAGGCATGTAGGCAAAGAGAACCTTGTTCTTTCCTTCTTTCCCATGTCACTCACATTTATGTCCACATCAGCATATACTACTGTAAAACAGAGAAGCACAAAATGAGAGATTGGGAGACACATTTATGGCTTTTTGGAAAAATCTCTCTCTGTTTGAATTTTAGGACTCAAGTGGGTTACTCCTCTCCTCTCTGATCCATTATACTTATTTGGAAGAATTTCAGAGCCAATGAAAGATTGTTGTCCCTGAGGATGATAAATGAAAATCACCTGTTAGGGGAACTAGTTTTTAGCCATCATAAAATATTAGAGCTGGAAGGGACCTTAGAGATATCGCAGATCAACTCTCTCATTTTACAGAAAAGGAAACTGAGGCAAAAGGCGAAGTGCCTTGATGAATGTGGCAGAGCTAATTAGCGGCACAGTCACTGGGACTAAAACCCAGGTGTTCTGACACTCTTTTGCTGTTCTTTTGAGCTTTGGGCTCTCAGCACTGTATTGAGTACATATGGTATGAATGCAGACTGGCTCCCAGACATTTGTCACTGGTTTGCATTCCGAAGAGCCAGGGTCACTTCCTCACGACATGCATTTCTCTCTGTTGACTTTATCAGCATTTAATCAATATCAGATGGCACCTCATGGGCCCCTGTTCCACTTGACACACTTTCTCTCTGTGTTTTTTTCCTCCCGTGACTTATTTTTAATAAGAATTCTGTTTTCTCTTTCTCTGTCTGCCCTCCACTGGGAGGACATCTGGCCAAACACACTAACGCTTGCTACAAAGAGATCCTGCTGGCTCATATATCTGGGGGACCCCCCTTCTCCTTGAACCAAGATGGCCACAAAAAACATGCAAGAGAGACATCCCCCTGTTACCAGTCTTTGTAGTGTTTATTTTCTTAGCATTACTTTCAAGATACTAGGGACTTTGTTCTCACACGGGGGTTCCTTAGGGTAGGGGGAAGGAGGAAGACACCCATCTGCAGATTCCTGATTACTTGTTCTGCAGAGGCTAAAGATAAGAGATTCTACTTCAGGAAGTGAAGCATTTTTGCCCTTTGCCCCTGAGAGATTTGGCTTATCAAAAAACCTGGCCCAGACAGCATATGGAAGCCTGTGTATTGTCCTCACACTTGGCCCTATGGAAACATTTCCCACTGAACTCATTTTTTTGGCTTTTGTTTTATACATCTTACAGAATCCAAGCTTCTTGTGCAAGGTGAAGTTTGGGGACCAATTCAAGCTATAGGCATCTTGTTTAACTCATTGAGTATCCTCCTGGAGAACCATGAAGGTTAAGAATTTGGCCCCAATTTTCAAAACTACAAGTACCCCATAGTAATGTGTCCCATGACATATATCTTAAGTGAAAAAAAGGGGAGGGGGAATGTTTAGGGAGATTGCCTTAAACTCTACTGGAAGGATAATGCTCAGAGACAAATGTTTTAGCATTGAAGAGAATTCCTTTCTGCTACGGTTCTCCATAAAGAACCCTCTTGTGACCCAAGTTTCATCTCTGTCTGTGATTCAGAATGCTTTTTGGAAAAAAAAAACTCAACTCCCCCAAACCCAGCCAGTCTATGTTTACTAACATTTCTTTTTCTATATCTATCATTCACTAAGGGAATTTGGCTCTTTCCTGAAAGTGGATAAATGCTGACAAATACCCTTCCTCATTGGGAAAGTGGGCAAATTTTGTAGGGCTTGGTATGTAGGGGTGGCCACTGGGTCTGTTTTAATTATCACAAATATATAACTGAGCTGGCTCATTACATGGATCAGATTACTGAAGTCAAGCCTCAGAAAGCTGGTAGGTTTCAGAATCCAGTAAACCACAAGATTGGATCTGAGATTCACCATTTCTTTTTCATGTGGTTCTTTATAAAGTTATTAATCTACTGCCTGGTGGTGTATTCCCATAAACCTTGGAGAGTGATCTGGCTCTATAGCAGGAATTGATGATTCAAATTGATTCATATAATTAATGTGCCCTCAAAGGCAACAAAGTAGTAAAGTGACTAAAGTCATAGCCATTTGAATGTTACTCAATGCCAGTAGAACAGAAATGGAAGTATAAAAAACATGTGACTTTATCCCACATAGTATTAGCTTTCTCTTTTTATAAAGGCTATCTATTAACCGACAGGACATGTATTTATTTAGTAAATTTTAAAAATTATTTATTAGCAAGTAATTTAGTTTTCCAAATGTCATTGCCTGCTTTGGACATCTATTCACCTTGTTACGCCAATTTTCCTAGACCATGTGGAAAATCATGAAAATGGGAACAGGACAGGGATTGGAAATGAAAATCACTCTCTGTATAAAGTAATCAAAGCAAGACAGTGCTTCTTTATTTATTAAAAATATATTTAGACTAGGAAAAATATTAAAAAGAAGGTTTTGCGAGAGACCAAATACTTCCATTTTCACCCTAAACTTTTGAGTTCTATGTATTACAGGGGATAAAGTTTTGGCATCAAGAAAGCTTCATCTCCAGGAGAAGCAGTAGAAAGACCCAATCCTACCTTGTTCTTAGTGATTCATTAAAGACAAAGCAAAACAAAACAGGCAAGGCATGTAAGCTGTCCTTTTCAAAGATATGCTCAGTGAGACTTTCTTGCCTTTACCATAGCACATAGAGTCTCACAGGGATGCCATTATTTCTCTCAAATGGTTTTCATTTGCATCATGAGAAATTTCTCCTTGCCTGTACCAAACACAAATACTCTCATTACTAGGACATATATCCCCACTGATTGTGCTGACCAACCATGTCTCATGCCTTTGTATATCCCAGTTGATCTTCTTTTTGGCTCAGTGCCTGTTCATTTTATTCCATGGACACTGAATGAATTGTCCACTGTCTTAATGGTAAATTTCAACAGCCCTAACCATTTCATTATATGGCACTACCAAACAATGCCCTACTGTGATTAAACATGGAGTCTCTTAATTAAAAGGGTACATAAAAGTTCAGCCTCAGACTGGTTACTCAGAAGCTGACAATATACTAGACTGAACAGGTATTTTGAGCAAGGCTCAGGCAAAGTCTGGTATAGTTTTACAGAAAGCCATAGGATTTAGAGCTAGAATCTAGTCTACACCTATCTCCCATTTTAAAGATGAGGTGACTATAATCCACAGAGGTTAAGTGACAGAGAATAATCAATGGAATTTGTATTCAGACCTCGAAGTCTGACTCCAACTATAATGCTGTCTTTCTGTTATGCCACATTCCAGCACACACAGTGTACAGTGAGTGGTCACCTCTTTTATAATTATATGTAGCTAAAGTGGAATTTCTGAGTTTGCCTCCAAAGAGGAAAAGAAAAAACAAGCAAAACCACTCAGGGAAGAGAAATTGTTGAAAACAAGCAGGCTAGACCCATGGTTTAATTAAGAGACACTCATTAAAAGGAAAGGAAAGCAAAACATCTCATGTTTTGGTAGCCAAGCCTTTCTCAGAAAGGAGTAGCAAAAGCTAGACATAATAAGCGAGATTCTTTGCCAGAGTCTTAGATGGACTGTGTTGTCTCTGTCAGTGTTTAGAGGGCACTCTTAAAAGGGTCAGTCAATTCCCCCCTCCCTTCTAAGTAAGTAAGTTCTTGTGATTTCTGACGAGACAGGGTTAAGTCACCTAACTACTGCCCTGAACAAGACAAAGCCCATATGCCTAGAACTTTTTCTAGAAAGCCAACGAGGGCTGTTTATGTCTCAGGGGAAGCACTTCTAAGTGAGGCAGGAATGTTGGGGAATTTGGGATTAGGGGTGGGTGGGTTGGGAGGAGATGTGAAGCCACAAGGCTCTTGGGAGTTTTGCTCAGGTTAAGCCTAACACCATAGTAATGTTGGCTGTGTCTGTTGAACTCTTTTGAAGTTTCTAGTATACTGGAAGAGCTCAGAGTCAAACTCCATAGGGACCAATGAGTTGTTAAAACCATGACAAATGCCAGCAGGCCAAACACTAACCGACAGCTGGAGTTGAAGGAAACAAGGTAGAAGAGGTCACAATGGAAAGAAAGAAGGGTAGAGAAAATTGTATTAAAAACTGAGTTCTAATGAACTTGCCTCTAGACTTTCTTTTAATCTATGCTACTTAACACTGGCAAGAATTATCTTCTTTTCAAATATCACCTTGATCATGTCACTCTACTGTTAAGTAATTTACAGTGGTTCCCTATTGCTGATCAGAGACAATCTAAATTCCTTAGCATGGATTTCAAGACCTCCTCCTAAATGGCTTTCTTTTATCTTGCCCGCTTCTCATCTCAGACTCTCCATTTCCATCAAGCAAACTTGCTCACTGTCCTTGGACCACTGTTTTCTTATTTTTCCTTCTCAATTTTGAGCTATGCCATTGATTCCAGATAATATATGGAATAATAATATAGATGATAATATAAGATGCTTTCAGAACTAGTTGGAGATAAATCTTGAAGAGTAGTTGTTCATGGTGCAATGTCAGTGGGTGACCCAGAGACCTGTGTTTGACTCTGTGCTGTTTAACATTTTAAATTGGTAACTTAGATAAAAACATATAATTTGCAGATGATGTTAAGTTTGGAGCGATAGCTAACACCCTAGCTGACTGGAATCAAGATCCCAAAAGATCTTGACAGGCTGTAGCACCGGGCTAAATTTAATAATATGATATTCAACAAGGAGAACACCTGGGTACAAAAAAGTAAACGAATCAATACAAGATGGCAGAGTTATGTTTAGAAAGCATGTATTCTGAAGAAAATCTGGAGGTTTCAGTGGACCATAAGTTCAGTAAGAGTCAGCAGTGTGATATGGCCGTCAAACAAACAAACCCCCAAAGTCCCCCCAAACCAAAAAAACTACCACTGAGTTTTTAGACTTCCTTGAGAGGCAAAGGGAAGTGATAGTCCCATTATAGTTCTCCCCTCATTAGGCTTCATTTAGTGTTGTGTCTAGTTCAGTACACCCCAGTTTAAGAAAGAGGCTGATAAGCTGGAAAATGGCCCAAGTAGGGCAATTGGAATGGTGGAGGGCCTTGAGTCCATGTCACGAGAAGATTAATTAAAGGAATTGGGCATTTTTAACCTGGAGAAAATAAAACTCAAGGGAAACATGATCGTTATCTTTGGGCATTTGAAAGATTTTCAGGGCTGGGGTGGGGCAGGGGAGAAGGATTAGACTTGTTCTTTTTGGGCCCCAGAGGGGGTAAACCAGGAGGAAGTTGCAAGGAGGGAGACTTGGTGTCAGGAAAATTTCTGAACAATTAAAACTGCCCCCAAAGGAGAATGGAGTTGTTTTTTATTCTGGAGGGGGGAAAGGCTGGGCAATTGGGGTTAAGTGATTTGCCCAAGGTCACATGGCTAGTTTTGTGTTAAGTGTCTGAGGTTGGATTTGAACTCAGGTCTTCCTGACTCCCAGGCCGGTGCTCTATTCACTGCGCCACCTAGCCACCCCTGAGAATGGACTTTTTTTGAGAGGTCTCCTTGATGGTTGTTAAGCAGAACTCAGTTGATCACTTGTCAGATATATTATAGTGAACATTGCTTTCATGTATGGATTGGATTAGATGGCTGCCGAGGTCCCTTCCAGCTTTCCAGAATTTTGTGATTCTGTAATAAGAGTGAGGACTCTTCAGAATGAGAGAAAATGAAAACAGAAAAGAAGACAGATTTTAGTGTTAGGATATTATAGCAACAATCTGGTTAACTGTTCTGGGATGGTTAAATTTGGACTTAGATCTGAAACCTGAGTGAAAAATGAGTCACTTAACTGGAAATGATGTAAATGAGCAAAAGAATGCAGAAAACTAATGAGGGAAATGGGAGGGAGCTATTTTACAGGCTAATGGGACCACCAAGACTGGGAATGTGGCTTACACACAGATTCATTGAAGTAGAACCCATTCATCTAGTCACATACTCATTATTAAAATGGGACAGTCAGATGAGGAAAATGCACTCATCGGTCAGACAACTATGTTTGTTTTAATACCCCAAAATATAAACTAGAAAATAAACCCAGAAATAAATAGTAGCTAAGACTACAGAGAGTTACTATTCAATTTAAACCTTTATTTCTAGATTTTGTGGGTACTTCCTCCCTCTAGTGATATAATCACCACCCCCTTAGTAAAGGCTACTTGATGAGTTACTTCACTGAGAACATTCATGCCTCTCCGCCAACCAACAATGCCTTTCTGAGCTAGCCCTTGGATGACAGGAGTATGTAACCTATCAATAGGCCTGACTTGGAAGTTTTTTTTAGCTTGTGATGTCCTTTCATGTCCTGCTAACATAGCCTTTGAGAATTTAGAGGGATGACTATCAGAGTAAGACTTTGCTAGAAGAGCTCATTTAAAATGTGTAAGAAAACAGACACTCATTAACTTTGCTGTTCCATCACAAAGGTTTCACAAATAACTGAATTAAACAAAGAAGCTGATTTTTAGATGTGAGAGAAAACAACTTTTATAGATGAACAAGTGTAAACAATTTACTTGCAAAACACTATGTAAGCAAATTTTTGAGAGCAGAACAGATGTCAGAAAAGTATCACTGTAAAATGTGCAAGAGTATGTTCCCCAAAGGTAATTGCTCTGTTTGAGCAGACAATGAAACAACAGTCAGTACAGACACCCTGAGAATGACAGATCGTCTACACCTTGCCAATTTCAGGCTAAGATGCTGCTTCTATCTGGATTGATAACGTGGCTGATTTCCAACCCCATTCTGTAAGGTTTATGTGGTTCATGCATTTTAGGAGGTAGCATTGCCCATTTGAAAGAATGTTGTATTAGCTTCTTCCACAAAATAAAGAGTTTGGACTAGATGACCTCCAAAGTCCCTTCCATCTGATATTCTATAAATTCTAATACTTGAATATATGGATTTGATTTTTATCATGCTTTCAAAGGCAACAAGAGAAATAATTTTCTGAAATATTTAGTTCTCTTATATTACAGTGCTCATGATAAGTATTTGAAAAAAGACTGCCATGAAAGTAATTGAAGCTTAATCACCACCATTTTTCAAAAGATGGAGAGGCTGAGAACTTTTAGGAAGAACTCATAAAGACCCTTAAAATTAAGTCAGCATATACTTTGGTACTCAATGCCTTCAATGCAAAAATGGGAATAGGAGAAATGGCAAAAAATTCTAAAAAACAAAAACAAAAACAAAAACCTCCAACCCGCCCTTCCCCCCTCCCCCAACCAAACCACATTGAAGAATAGGGATCGAGAGTAGATTAGGAGTTAGGAATGAGAGAGGAAATGTAGAATACACAGATTTTGTGGGTACTTCCTCATGAATACTTGGAGAAAAAAATAGAAGGCTCTATATCAGATTTAAATCTGATATAAATATACTATATAATACCAATATAAATCAATAGCCAAGCTGAAGAGACCAAAGAGTCTAAACTCTATCTTAGTCAGCAAAGTTGTGACCTACTTGGAAATTAGAGACATATGGCAGTCAAAGGCAATGACAGTCTAGAATATCAACTCACTTGTAAAATATTACAAAGAAGGGTTTTAGGAGATTACATGCAGTATCACATCATAAAACAAAAAGGAGCAGTAGAGAGCAAAACTAATTTAAAGAAAGCTTAAACCCAGCTAAGTAAAGTTGTCCCGAAGTCATTTAATGATGAAGTTGGAGGAGGACAGCAAACAAAGGAAAGATGGAAAAGATCAGCAAAGATTTTTATAACAAACTCTTTCGCTATCAAAGACAGCGGAGTTACCACTAGTGCTGGCAGAGAAGGTAGAAATGACATGGAAGAGAATACAGTTGAAAAAGCAGCTGAACTAGACCAGATGAACAGGGTGGGTACATGTCGCAGGTGACAATTGTGAGGACATTGTGAGATAAAATCTGAACATATCTGAAAGAGAAGGTGCTGAAAGTGTGGCGACACTCTCAGACTCAGGTACTTCCCAAAAAAGGTGTCAAAAATAACGCCAATAAGTACTAGGCTATATGTCTATTTTGTTATTTATATGAAATGTTAAGGAACATATTCTGAACTGGACTACCTGAGTCACCTTTATTTTCTTACATTTTCAGTATGAACAGTATACCAAAGAGGAAAATCCATTTTTGAAACAGACACAATCTTATTGTTAAGGTTAAAGGTAAACATATATTGAGGGTGTTCTTGATGAAGGCACTTAGAACAGAACTAGTCGGCTTCCACTAGAGACATTGTAGTATACTATATCTTTTCATCATGTAGTTAAACATCACACAAATTTATGCCCGTAGTCAAAAAGTGTGTGTGGACCATCCTTAGCCTGTCAAGACCATGAGGAAAACAACTTTAGGCTTGTGCCTTATTAATAACAGGTCAGCAGCATCATCATTTGTACACAAAAGGCTAGGAAGGTTCTACTATTATCCTAAAGCTTCCTGAGGAAATTGAAGATCATTGGGGGTATGTGCCAGAGACATGATTGGTGGCTCACCCAAAGTCTTAGAACATCTGTCCCTGAAATTGGAGCAAATGGCAGTTCTGATTTCCAGGTCTGACCATTCTGCATTGCTTCTTCCTTCCTGAAACCAGTTATGCAACAGCAGCAGCAAAGCTAGTAAAGGCAACCACCTACTAAATCTGAGCCTACTGGCTGCCTTGAAACAAATCTGTCAGTTTTATACAGCACTTAGGGGAAAACACCTAATAAACAACACCTAGTAAAGGAGAAGAACGTGTACTACAGGCAAAAGGAAAGACAAGAAAAGAAAAAGCCCTCATGCAGCTGTGGTTGTGACGGAGCTAGTAAAGTCAGAGGTTCTAATTTACTTGTGCAATGTACAGCTCTGGAACGTGTGTAAACATTGGACTGCAAGCTTTTAAAAGCAGTTAGCATTACACACAAAAAAATCATTCTGGCTTTGAGCTTGGTGGGGGAGATCGGAACTGGCATTTGGAGACTGAAGGAATACCAGGCTGGAAGGCAAGAGAGTGAAATTCTAACCATGACTGTTATATTACTACCTGAGCGACCTTTGAGCCAAGTTATTACACCTTCCTGGGGTCATGTTTCCATATCTGTAAAATCCAGGGGTTGGCTCTCCTCAGAGATTCTTTGTAGTTCTGATCCATTCTGACATTTCTACCTCTACACCAGAGTCAACTGTAACTGGGCACAAATCATGCTTGACTGATATGTATAAAGTGGGGATGAAAGAATCAGAGGTATCAGAGGCAGATGGGTCAGGCTCATGTGGGATCCTTTAGTCCGGAAGCTGCTGTCCTGTAATATACTGGATCAAGAATCGGATGGAAGGAGACACAGAACAGAGATTGAAAAAATATTCTTAGAGGAAAGTAGAAAAAATATATGATTATTTACTTGGGCAGGATGGGAAAGTGGTAGATAATATAGCAATGGTGACAATTTACCATGAGCGAAAAAGTGATGGGGGGGGGCCTGACTGAAAATGCTCTTGCTGTTAACGAATTTTCATTTTTTTTGCTTAAAAAAACAAACAAACCTTAATTGCTAAATTTTTTTTAAAATTTATTCTTGGGCCTTGCCCCAGGACTGGGGCCTGCTTGTAGCAGAGGACTTTAGGAAGCAGTAAAAATGCCCAAGGACCAATCTAAACTAAAAAAATATTCCAGGTTGCTATATACAGTCAGTTTATAACACATTATTTTATCTCTCATCTTATCACCATCATTCCTTCCTCCCAACTCTTCTCTCAACTCCTCAGAAACCTTTAATGGCTCCTTATAATCTACCAAATGAAATCCAGATTCCTTAGCCTGCCACACTCTGGCCTGAATTTATCTTTCTAGACTTATCTCCCACTCCTTCCCTTTAGGTAAGCTGTTTTCCAACCAAACTGCATTGTTTGTTACTGCAAACACAGTCTATCTTGAACACACTCTGGGCTTTCCTGCCTTTGTTGAAGCCCAGCTTTCCATCTGGAATATTTCCTCTCTACTGTCACTTGCTTCTGTTGGATTGTTCCTATCATCAAGGCCAAACTAAAATTCTAAAAAGTCATCTCTTAGTTCAGTTAAATTCGATGAGCATTTTAAAACTCCTGCTATGTACAAAACACCATGCTAGCTGCTAGGCATAAAAAGAAAACTAAATAGTTCCTGGCCTCCTGAAGCTTACATTTAACTTGGGGAGGGGCAGAGAGGAGGAAGAACCTCTATTTTGACCTCCCTTAGTATTTTCTAGTACTTTCACATTCTCCACTATGTTATTATCTTCTTCTGGAATGTGGCCTTTAGAAAGCCAGGGATTACATTTTTGCTTCTTTGTATCACTTCTCTAAGAGTGTAGCATGTACATAGTGTTTCAGACATAGTAGAAACCAAAGAAATATTTGATAAATTAATAATAATAATTATTATAATGAAGACTTGCAACTGTTATTGATGAAAACATTGAAAGAACCCAAGTTGTGAAATACAATGATAAAATATTGAGTATTGAGAACCATTAATTCCGCAAATTTTAAATGGTTATGCTGTCATTTCATCTGCCAAAGTCTTACTTGGATGCCTCATTGCTTTGTGGAGGTGAGTTTGGGTCTGTGGAGGTGCTAGTGGCAGATTACCAGCTCTAACATGTTAATTTCTACAAAGTAGGAGAGACTTTGGATGTGATTTCAGTGAAGGTTTTTGTGTCTGTCAAATAGGGATCAACAAAACTAAACCCGAAGAGGTTCATTACTAGAATATAATCTATCAGGCAACAAAGTTTTGGGGGAAATATTCTACTCCAATACTTCAGTGGGTCTGTGAGCTGACCGAGTGGTATTCTTCCTAGCAACACATAATGCTAGCCATCCATGTAGTATGGATGACAAAGCAGGCTTGTCCACACTGTGCAACTCTTATGCATATGTGACCTGGGCTTGTCTAGTCATGCCAAGATCACCTAACAGAGAGGCAGCCTGAAGGGCCTTTGGAGAATATCCAGATTCCCTAACATGGAGGCCTCTTTAAGGGATGTGGGTAGCCTCTTTTAATTATCTGTCTGCTTCATTAAAACTAGCAAGATTGAGATGTCAGTCCCTCTTCTTCTGTTGAACCTTCTGACCTGTGCTTTTTCCTATGCATGCCCTTTTTGCTGTGTCAAGGGGGTGAAGATCACAATCCACCTACACATGCATGCAAATGCCTTGAACCGAACCAATGAGAGGGAAAGGACTTCCTTCCCTTGCTCTCCCCTTTTTACCCTGGCTCCAAGGAATGGACAGGGGTATTTGTCTCTAATCTGTGTCATCTGTCCTGAGTTTCAGGTGACAGTAGTGATTTCATCAGACACAGGTGTTACAGCAATGGTGACCTTGGAGCTAGTATTGCAGGTGACATGAGTTCAGCCAGTCAGCCCAGTATAAACCTTTGAGAAGTCAGGGTACCTGGGACTCAAGCTCAAAGTGGATTTTGGATTGGAACTGGGTCTGATTGCTCTATAGTAACTGAACTAACCTACGAACCCAATTCTTTTCCCCTTCTCAGAGACTGAGGTAGTATAAGGCGCAGGATATTATGTCTCTCATGTGTCGTGGGAGTAAGTTTGTATATTTGTGATTACACCATTTGAAATAAATATTTCTATGTAAAATCTTCAGTGCTACAAATATCCTCCAGTAAGTTTTCTGCAGAGGGTTTGTCCAACACATTTCGGGCCTTCCTCAAGTTCTCTTGACATTGCAGTGAGACTAATGGAGCATGTAGGCTGTCCACCGGCCATCCTTCACTCTTGTGCATTTTCTCACTCCTACATTTAGGTGATAATATCCTTTAAACTGTCTCTCTTTTGTAATTACTTGTTTGTTATGTGTTGCAACTTGCTCTCAGTCATGATTTGCCTTTGCATTATCCTTTTGGTGATCTTCAACTTTAACTCTTTAGTGACTACTGTTTCATGATTCACAACCGTACAACAAAACAGATTGACTACTTGTATGGAAAAGATGAGCTTTTGTTTCAGGGAAAAGTTTGGGGTCATTAAAGGAACTTTGCAATTTCCCAATGGCAATCAAGATTGACTGACTACTAAATTTGGGACCCAGCTAATTATCCAATTGGGCTCTAAAGGTTGCTTCTCCATCCTTCAACTATGTATCATAATCTGGATGAGAGGCATTTTTCATCCACTTTGTTTTTCATCTGTAGATGGTTGAGTTAAACTCTTTTGAGTGGTTCGGGATCTTATCCAGGAGTCTCTGCAATATTCTGAGGCTTGATGCAACTAGCACTCTATCCTGTTGTAATCTCTCTGCCCTCCTATCCTGACCTCCAATCTCACATCTCTTAACAGCTAAGATATCTCAAACTGGATGTCTAGTAGATATCTTAAACTCAACATATCTGAACCTGAACTCATATTTCCTCCTAAACCTTCTCTACTCAAAACTTCCGTGTTATTGCTGAAGGTATTATTATCTTCCCAGTCCCCCAGGCTTGTAACCTAGGTGTCATCCTTGATTCCTCACTATCTCTCATTCTACCATATCCAATCTGTAACCAAGGCCTATGGATTTTGCCTTTGTCATATCTCTTGAATGTGCACTCTTATTTCCTCTGATGCTGCCACTATCACTCTGATACTATGCTCCAGTGACTCCAGGATGAGATACAAAATTCTCTGTTTGACGTTCAAAGCTCTTCATTACCTAGCCCCATCCTGCCTTTTCAGTCTTCTTATGCCTTTCTACTTACCTCTTACTCTTTGATCTGATGACACTGGCTCCCTTGATGTTCCCTGAATAAGACACTTCATTTCTTGGCTCTGGGCATGTAAGTTGACTGTTCCCCAAGTCTGTTCTCCCTTCTCATCTCCACCTACTGGCTTCCCTGGCTTCCTTTAAGTCCCAACTAAAATCCCATCTTCTATAGGAAATCTATCCTAACTCCTCTTAATTCTAGTGTCTTCTCTTTTAAAATTATTTTCTATTTATCCTCTCTCTATATATAGCTTGTTTATGTATAGTTATTTGCTTATTTTCCTCACCATTAGATTGTAAGCTTCTGTAGTGCAGGAACTATCTTTTGCATCTTTTTGTATCCTCAAGGCTTAGCACAGTATCTGACAAATAGTAGGTACTTGATATGGGCAGCTAGGTAGTTCAGTAGATAGAGCACTGGACTTGGAATCAGGAAGCTCATAATCTTGAGTTCCAATCTCGCCTTAGACAAGTCACTTAATCCTGTTTGCCTTAGCTGTTGAGTGGCCTCGACAACAAAACTCCTTACTGGTGGAGACTGATTACCCAATGGTCCACACCTGTAGGAGGGGTAGAGTTGGTGAGAGCTTGAGCAAAGAGGGATCTTGATCTTCTGTCTTCAAATTTGGAGAAAGAAGACATGCATTTCTCCATTTTCTTTAGGGAGAGGTTTCTGAAAGAAGAGAAAGACTGGAAAGAAGCCTGTAACATGTCGAGGAGCCAGGACCTCAGTGGCATTATGACACGCTAGTTCTCATCCCTCAAGCTCTCACCAACTCTCCTAACTCTGCCCCTCATTCAGACCTGGAGTATTAAGTAAGAGACTTTTGAAGAGAGTTTTATTCGAATGGACTTTAAGCCAAGGCTACACTAATAAATCCTTTATTCTTGTATTGTTCACTACCCATGTAGTCCAACAGCCACTCAAAGGCAATAATACCAGGGAAGGACGCATTTAATTAGTGTTGGACAGGGTAGCCAACAAGCTTATGTTCTGTAGTATTTTGATTTTAATATGAAATATCCTCCCTCACCCTCAAGCCTGAAACAAATCTCCTACTTTGAGACCCTAATATCTATCTTCATATCTTCTTCTTTCTTCTTCTTCTCCCCATCAAACACACTTGTTGGTTGGGTGGTGGGGCTTCCCGAATTGCATTAATATTTATTTTTCTGGGACCTATACATATCTCAACACGTGAAGACACAGTCTGGTTCATGATTGTCAATGTGGCCAGCACACTAAACAGCTAAAGATGAAGTGGGAGTATGACATGGGGCATGAACAAATATTAAAACCATATTTTTTTAGGGGTGGCTAGGTGGCACAGTGAGTGAGAGCGCCAGGCCAGAGTTGGCAGGACCCGAGATCATTCTGGCCTCAGATACTTAACACACACACACACACACACACACACACACACACACACACAAACTGGCCGTGTAACCTTGAGCAAGTTACTTAACCCCAATTGCTTTAAAAAAAACCCAACCATCTTTTTTTTTTTTTTTTAAAAGGCAGAGGTTATACAGACACAGAGAAAAGCTAGGAAATAGTTCATTCATGGTTATAACCCACAAATATAATGTTGACTACCTGGGGTCCAGATGCCTACTATGAGACACCTTACTCTAAAAACTTGAAAAGTTTGCAGGCTTTTCCTGCGTGATTCAGCAGTAGCAGTTAACCAAAAGCACAATCACTACACATCTGGTTTTATCTCTAGGTATCTGGGAAGCTCAGCACTTACTTAGCTGGGGCATCAGGGGCAGTCAGTAGGAAGGACTTGCCTCAGCTAGAAATGCAGGCTAGGGTGCGAAGGGAAGCTAAAAGACACGACATATAGGATGTATTCAAAATTTCAGGTTGGCTTTGCCAACCAAAGGCCCAAGGATGAGACTACAGGTTTTAAGAGGCTCCTACCTACAGGATTTTACACTCACATATTCTAAACAGACACAATATGAAACCCTATGTGGCTTTTTATTTCTGAACTTCAGAAGAAACTTACTGGGTTTCAGAAATTAAAAATATTATCATGACCCCAGAAAATCCACGTGTTGGAGACATCTATTTTAAACAGTCATGCCACCATCACAGGAAAAAGAGAGAGAGAGAGAGAAAGGGAGTTTATTATAACAGCTGCTTTCACAGCCCCAAACAAAGTTTGGCTGTTTTTGGCTGGTTGCACTGAATTAGAGCTGGCAAGAAGCTGACACTCTGTGTGAATTACTTTTCAAAGGATCATTTTGCTTCCTTAGAGAAGCCTAGGGCTGTACCATCTAGTGTGAAATGGATATTTCTTTTTCCTGCATAGATCTTCTGCTGTCCTGGGATCTTGATCCTACTGTAGCAAGCCAAACCCTCTGAGTGGGCCAAAATTGTTATGTTTTTGAGTACCACAGTCATAGAACCATGCCTTCTCCCACTGTGCGTGTGTGATGTTTTGAGACACTAATTGTTGCTAAACACATGTGTAGTGGAAAAGTTATAGTTCCAACCTAGTTCCTGATAGATAAACACTATAATTGTTCAGTAGAACTGTGGTAGGAAAGAATCACAATAATCACTTAAAACAAGGGCCAACTTTTTCAGGGACTTTTGTAAGACGCTGACCATGACTTTTCCCCTTTGCTTTCTGAGTGAGGAAGCTCATCTACTGGACAGAGGCCAAAGTCCACCGTATAGATGGTCTTTCCAAACTACTACTTGGCCTCCATACAAAGTATGAGCAATGGAGCCAGGGGTGGCTCAAGGGTCCCTGTGAAAGTTGCACTGAGTGCTAGGCAACTTAGAGGGAAAGAGAAAGGGAACCAAGTGTGGCTAGAAGAGAGGGGCCTGGGAGAGTTCCAGACTGGAAGTCCAACAGGAAGGGAAGAGTAGCTAGCTCTGAATTCCTAGGCCACTCCTATTGCAAAGCTAAAATAAGAAAAAAACTTTTAAGTCAAGTCCATAATGATGATGATTTTATTCCCTGTTCTTAGCCTGGATCTGTTAACTTAAAAAACTATTTTGATAACTATTTCATTATAATTGGTTTCTTTTATATTCCTATGTATTTCATTTTATGCATTTAAAAATATACTTGAGAAGGGGTCCATAAACTTCATCAGACTGCCAAAGAGGTCTATAACACAAAAAAATGACACCAAGGATCAACAACTGTCACATTAAATAGGAATATTAATGGATTTTAGTGGACAACCTTTTGATTGGCAATGAATCAAATATAAAAGAACCCATTTTAATTAGGTTGGAAAAATATCTATAGATATTCTAGTCGAGTTCAAATTTCTTTTCAGGACTTCCTGTCTAAGCAACCCCTAAGACTTGGTTCAAATGGCATATTCTGGGGTGGCCTGAATAATAGGTTTCATGTCTCTGCCCTCGGATGTGTGCTCTTTAACCATAGACCCGGCCAACTAGAAGAAACCAAATTAGCCCTCCAGAAATGTGCTGTCATTAAAATCCACTGCTAGGATGCAGAAAGGCAGCATACATGTCTATTTTTAAAATAAAATGAGTTTTCCAAAGCAGTTGTGGAGACTTGGGCCTGGTTGAGCTTTGGATTTGTGCTGCAGGGGAGGGAATCCCTGGGTTCTGCTGGCAGCACTGGAGGCCCATTTTATTTTTGATTGCCTTTCACTCTCTCTAAAACCGACTGTTCAAAGCTTGAACTTGAATCTCAAGCCTTCTAATACAATGACAAGTAGTCTGACATTGGGGTGATATAACTTCCAAGAGACCCTCACAAAGCAGGTGCATGTGAGATCCTGCTTTACCCACCAAGAGTTTGTGGCTCCGCAGAGTGCCTCCCTCACTTCGAATTGGCAGAATTTTCAGAATTATCATGCAGAGAAAAAGGATGTCCAAGATCAGACACATGATAAAACTTGAAATTGTAAGTCTGTAATTCTGGGTGCCAGCCCTTAGACTGCAATCCCAGCTCACTCTCCTTCTCTTCATTACAGAAACATTTAAAAATACTGTGGAAACCACCTGTGGGTAGAAAATACCCAAATCTCCAAACACACCTTCTGCTCTTGACACTGGATTCTCATCACCCAACACTCTTCCTGAAACTGAATTCTGTGTTCATTAAACCACAGTGAAAATCTGGGTATAACAAGTTAGGCTTCTAGTTCAATGACCATCTCCAAGATGTGGATTTTCCTCATCCCTCCAGCTACTATTGCTGCTGCCCAGAAATTATTTTAGATTTCCTTTGTAGGTGGGGAGGCTAGGTGGCACAGTGAATAGAGCACCAGCCCTGGAGTCGGGAGGACCTGAGTTCAAATCCAGCCTCAGACACTTAACACTTAACTAGCCATGTGACTTTGGGCAAGTCACTTAACCCCAAATGCCCTCCAAAAAGCAAAAAAAAAAAAAATAAGATTTACTTTGTAGGTACATACATATAAAAGAGAAACAATATATTTATGTAGATATGTATGTATGCACAATATGTATGCACACATATGTATGTATGCACAATATATGTATGTATGCATGTATGCACAATACTTATGCACACATGTACAACATAAAAAGAATATGCGTGTGTGTGTGTGTGTGTGTGTGTTGTTTCTCTCAATAGACTATAAATTCCTCAAGGGCAGGGATTTAGATTTTTGTTTTTGCATCTGAGTGCCTACCACAGCCTTTGGCACACAGTAGTACGTACTGGTGCTTAATAAATGTTTATCAGTAGGTGGGATTGGACTGATATGAAATAGATCCTATGGGCCACACTATTGATAAATTTCCTTGGGAATTTTCTCATAACCATGCAAGTTTTCAAAAGCTTCAAATAGAATGCTCTGTGGATTAAATAAATAAATAGATAGATAACTCACAATAGGTAGAGATCTGGGCATTTCATTCGTTCATTCATTCATCCATCCATTCATTCATTAATATCTTCACTGAGCATCTACTATGTTTCCAATCCCATGTTAGATCCTGATCTCAAAGACCTGGCAATCTCTCTTCTTGACATGTGGTTTCTGATAAGTCACTCCTTCATTTATTTATTCAGTAGACATTTGCTGAGTACTAGGCATAAGAAAATGCCATATTACTACTTCTTACACATATAGCACTGTATTAGTAATATACTATTACAGTATGTGAAAGATACCTCCATAGGTTTTTGCTCCTACAGGTAGAAGAGACATAATTAATAGGTGGTATAAGTAAATGGAGACAATGGCAATGAAGACAACAGCTGAGATGGTGAATTCCATAGGAGGCATTTCCTGAAATTTTAGTTTAAGTCACTATAAGCAGTAAGATTCACCTTTAATATTTTTTATGTTAGCAGTCCAGGAATTTTTTTGTATGTAACTTGGAATATATTTCTGCATGTGTCTTCATATCATTATATTTGATGAAGAAAGCATTTTGCAGGCTGCATGGTGTAATATAGAGGTGTCAATCACACTGTTAGAACTGTTGCTTGAGTCAGATTAAGCTGTGATTGGGAAATATTTAATGAAACAAATAAAAGTATGATAAAATGAAGATAATGTTACTAGGTGTCTTTCTAAGCCAATATGTGGCCCCCAGGGATTCTCATGTATAGTTTAATAGCTTCTGTTTCTATCTGAGTTTGACACCACTGGTGTAAAGGAAAGGGTACTAGACTTGGAATCAGAAAGACCTGGGTTCAAATTCTGCCTTATTTACTTACTAGTTGTGTGAGCCCAGTAAGTCCTTAATCTCTCTATGCCTCAGCTTCTTCGTCCGTAAAATGGGTGGATTCAATGGCTTCTAATGTCAATTTTAGCTCTAAATCAATAATATATCCTGAAATTTTCAGATAAAGCTAGTCTAACAGTCTCTGATAACCTCTAAGTGCTTCTTTCTCTTCCCTATACACTGTATATTCACCCCATGGTTTATTTTTCCTTTCCTCAATTATCTCTTCCTTTAATATTCCTAAATGTAACCCTCTCAAAGCCCACTCTGTGGCATTCTTCATTTCCCTATCTATCCGTCCCTGTCAATCATTTACTTCCAGTCTCAGCAATGTTGCTATTCATGGCCTCTCTCCTTTGCTCCCCAAACTTTACCCCATTACTCCATAGCTTCCTTTCTTCATGACCTTGCAAGAACTGTATCATCCTTTCCCAAAGGCATTCTCGAGTCTCTAAAATCCAAACCTCCAAGGTCAAACCATAACATCGGGTTGTTCTCCTTAAAGGCCCCTCCTAGAAACTGGCATCTCCAGAGGGGCAGGGGTATGTAATCACGCTGACATGCTGAAATCAGGGGATGCTTTCCAGTATTTCTGTGCCCACCCACACCACTTTTTTCTGTGGTAGCAGGGAGGCAAGGGGGGGATTCAGTCATTTTGGCAGTCTCTACAACTTTAAACACAGGCCTAGGGGAACCTTTAATTTCTTCCTTTACTGCTCAGCAATACTGCCCAGAAAAGGTAGTCACAGTGTACAGGGGACAAGACTTATTTTCCAACAAATCGAGTCCATGCAATGCAGCAGTTTGGGAACACAGGAGGAAGTGAGAAATGAAGAGAAAGTATGGAGAAGGAAGGAAAAAGGAAAAGAAAGGGAAAAGAGAACTGAGGAGGAAAATAAAATGAGTTAGTGTTGAGACCACAACTCATCCAGTTCAAAGTTCAAAATACTAAAAGTCCTCCTAATGTTCCATTAAGTGATGGCTCCTTGCTTCCTCTGACAAGTGATTTAGAGTGCTAGAATGATCAGGTTCCCTAGAGAGTTCATGAATCTCTTTCCATGACGGCTCAATCCAGCTCACCAGCAATAGGCACTCTGGTACGGTGGAGATCGAAGTGTCAAAGAAACAGTATCAGGGGTGGGAGGAGGCATCCATTCATTTTATCAAGACAGAAGAAAGGTTAGAGTCAATGTACTAGACAAGAGCCGTCTGGTGTTTTCACATGCATGACCAGCAGGAATGAGTGTTTCAGTAGACCCAGGCCCATTCTTTCTTTGCTTTCTTATGTCAATCCCTCAAGAATTTGTTTTTAGCTTTCTTCTCTTCTCTACACTTACCTTCCTCAATGATCCTTGCAGATGACGCCTAGCTCTTTATATCCAGTCAAATTTGAATTACAGCCTCATATCTCCAATAACTTACTAGACATTTCAAATTCAAAACGTCCAAACTTCAATTCATTATTGTCACACCTAAATCTCCTCCTTTTTCCAAGGCAGATAAATGGTGTGGTGGATAGAACACTAAATTTGAAGTCAGGAAGACCTGAGTTTGAATCTTTCCGCAGACATTTACTAGTCCTGAGCAATTCACTTAGCCTCTCTCAGCTTTAGTTTCCTCAGCTGTAGAATAAAAATAATAAAATTTCCTGGCCAGGGTTGTTGATAGCATCAAATGAGTAAAATATGTAAAATGTGTTGCAAACTTTAAATTATTATATAAGCCTGGATAGTCTCATTTCTGTTGAGGGTACCATCATTGTCCTTGATGAGCGACTCATAACTTTGGAATAATCATATACTTTCCCTGCACCCAAGTCCTACAGATTTTTTAAATGTCTTTTTATTATTTTTTTTGAGGGGAGGCAAGGTTAAGTGACACACCCAGGGTCACACATCTAGTAAGTGTCTGAGGCTGAATTTGAACTCAGGTCCTCCTGACTTCAGGGCCAGTGCTCTATCTACTTCACCACCTAGCTGCCCCTCCTTTATTAATTTTTTATAGGGATACTTTGCCTTTATAACATTCTACTTTGTATCATAGTTATCCCTGTTTATATTTCCCTCCCAGTAGACTGCAAACTCCTTGGAGGCAAAAGTTATGTCTTCTCCTCTCCTCTCTTCCCCTCCCCTCCCCTTCCCTCTCTTCTCCTCTCCTCTCCTTTTTTTTTTTTTTCGTAACTCCACTGTCTATAGTAAGGCATAATGGTTCCTAGCACATAGCAGATGCTTAATAGATAGTTCCTGCAAAAGTCAATGTGAGATATTCAGTTTTGAAATTTTAACTAAAAAATCCTACTGACTAGGATTTTAAAAAAATACTTACGTTCTAACATTTGAGTACATGTGCTGGCCACATGTTAGGTGTTGCACACATGTAATTGCATATTGAGATATAGCATTTCTGTGCTGGGCAGAAGTAAACAAGAGAAGGTCAGCCCTTTTATTGCAGGCAAATACGCCTAATAAAGGAGGGAGTGAGGCACTGCTGCTTCACCTGGTCCTTTTGTTCTTTCCCTAATGCATTTGTGCAGCAATCAAAGATGATTTGGGGAGTAGGTCAATCTTATGGTCATAGCTTTCATGCAGCTCTTAGGAGGTTTGGTTTTGTTTCACAAAGTTCCCTTAATGAGTTTTGGGAACACAGGCTAAATTAGAGGCTACACAAGAATTAAAGGAATTTTCTTGGAGTTTCGAGAAATGTTACTCAGTCAAATATTTGTCTGGGATTGTGTACCTCAATTAGAATCCTAAAAAAAAAGGACAGTTAAAAAATCAACAGTCAGTCTGGGAGCACTCTACTCATTTTTGTTGGCTGCCTGGCTTAGTATGGTGGTTGGCTCATAGTGTTAGCCTGTGCTGGTTAGGGAGAGACCTCTGCATCATAATAGAATGGAAAAGAAAATCCAGCCGATGCCTCTAAAGGATTGAAGACCAGAAAATGGGAGCAGAGATCAGAACACTGATCCCAAGGCCAGCAGAGGTTCCTAGCATGGATGACTTATACTCAGCAGAGAATGTTGTGCTCACCTAGGGAAACAGAGAGCAGAGAGAAATGACGACACTAGAGGCTAACAGCTCCCCTCCAGGAGAGGAGGGGCTTGAGTCGTTGTCTGACCACGTTTCCTATGTGTGTGCACCCTCCACACCTATGACCTGACCACACTGATTTCTGATGTGTATCCCTTTTACATACTCCTGGGTCACATATGTTAATATGTCACAAGAAGAACAACCCACCTACCGGCTGATTGTCAGTCAGAATCTATCATGTAGGGAGGCTCTAGGCCAGGGCTAGCCTACAGCCTGTTTTTCTACCATTTTTGTTGGGAGCTGCGAGTTAACTCATTCTTAACTCTCAGCCCTGTGTGAAAACAGGTGGTGGGCCAGATGCTGACCCTTGCTTTAGGCTATCATGTAATAAATGGCTTCTGTGGTAAGGATTCAGATTGAGATTTGGAGGACACTATATGCTGGTACCCACTAAGAGATAAGGGATGACAGCAGAGCTTGTATCAGTCCTAGGGTACCTCTATTCAGATAGAGAGAGGACTGAACCCACAGGTAGCCCTTTTCCTCCCTAATATATCAGAGTGGAGGTCCCTGGGAAACAGTGCATCCAAAAAGATGTCATAGAATAACAAAAATAGACTGAAAAGACTAACGGTTAGCCTGGGCCATCTGCATGGCCAAGATTGGAACTACAAAACTGGCAGTCTAAGGATGCTCCTAGTTAATTTGGGTCGGTCACCAGCTCAGGAAGTCATGCTAGAAGTGCTAGTACTGTTGAGCCAGAGACCAAGGTAACAATGATGCTTGGGGACAAATGGGAGAGATGATTATTTATGTAGCCAGATAATGTCCATTGGGGTAGTTCATGTAATGTCTTTTAAGGATATTGTCTGTGTTTTATACAGACCCCTGGACATTTTCAACTCTGTTTTCTAACAACATGATGTGTTAGCATTTGGCAGATTAATTGGTAAAGTTCATATAATATTACATTATATATGCATGAGACTTGTGTTTGAGATAGCATATGCAAAGTTACCATATATGTTATTTATCATATATTATGTTTCAGGATTAGCAAGTACCTATGGGCATATCTTGGAGAAAATAGGCTTTCACGGCTCTCCTAAAAACCCAGCCATCTTGTATAAAATTATTTCTATGAGAAAATAATTTACTGAGTTGCAAATTCTGACATAAACTTTTGGAATGAAACTGGCTTTAAAGTCAGGGACTATTTGTATATATAACTTGGGCACATTGAATAAATGATGCCTCTTCTTTTTTTGTTCTATGTTGCTTGAAACAAGAGCCTGCTATTCTAGAAGTAAATGTGTGGCACCTTAAGCTCAGCCTTTCGCAGTAAGATTGTGAATACCTTAAAGGCAGCATTAGTGCCTTCTCATTCTTTTAGATCTCATAATACTTCAGTGCTCTGCATAGATACTTGCTAACCAACTATTTCAGAAGGTATAACATCTGTTTTGTTTAATTCAGCAGAATGACTCTCTCAAAGAAAAGGTCCTTAAGCAATTTAATAAACAATATGGATGTTGGGGGTGTGTGTAGAGAAATAAGTATTTGGGAAGATTGAAATCCTTTAAATCTCTTTCTACAATACAATAAATTTCATGAAGTAATGCAAAATAAAAGACAGCAACATGAAATGACTTCACTATGGCCATCTAGGGAGACAGATGTCTTAAAGGGGAGCTTTTTATATGGTTTTCCAAGTTAATGACCCTTAGATTTTCAGATTAAATGATTGATCACATATTTATCTTGGGCAAATGTTTGGCATGGACCCTGTTCACTAGCAGTAGTAGAAATATACAGGATGTTTTCCCTGAAAAGCTCTTTCCATTAAAAGAACTTAGCACATATACTATGAATTAATATTGACAAAATTATGAGGGTAGGCACTACAGAGCCCATATTTATTTGCTAGATTGGAGGGCTGGCAACATTTATGTGAAAGATGGGTCAATTTTTAGTAGTGGCCAGGTTGGCTGATGGTATTATATCCTGCTGTTTGTGAGAGTGTCTAGTAATAATTTGAAGAACGACCATCTCCTAAAATTTACCCTTCAGAGAAGGGCAGTGATGATATCCTTCCCTTTGTAGCTCTCTCTGCCCAACCTATGGTCATCCCTTGTCAAAATTTCAAAGTAGACTAAGTCCAGAAATGTGAATTTTCTAGACCTGGAGTGGAATTCTGGAGGTAGTTCTAGGATGAACTGTCTTGGAGACATCTTAATCTGGACTGAACCTTGGAGTTTCCCTGGGAGAGCCAGGACCATCTAGCACATCCCTATAGTGTGCTCATGACTTAATCTATAATGGGCTGAGGATATTTCTACATGGCACAGTGTGTATCCCTTCATCCTACACTGGAACCCAAAATTGTAGGACATCACTAGATCTGCAGGAGGGTGTGGTACTAAGTTGCTGACCATTCGTCCTTTGAGGATATTGTCTGTATTTTATACAGACCCCTGGACATTTCTAGCCCTGTTTTCTAACAATGTGACGTGCTAGCATTTGGCAGATTAATTGGTAGAATTGTCAACGCAGCTGCCTTTTATTGCCAATAAACTTTAGTCTCAGTGAGCCTCAGGCTTAATTATTTGTTATTTCAATCTCTGGGGATTGAAGTGTGTTCTACTTTCAGCAAATGCTCTTGTACTTCAGAAAAACTGAAGAATGTCCTTTAGAATTCATGATATAGCACTGACTGGAATGTGATCTTTCGTAAAATAGAATTAAAAAATTAGAGACTGTATAACCTCTTTTCTTGCCTTCTTTCCCTATTTCCCTTCCACAATCCAGATCTGCTCTGATTCTTAGATGCATAATAGCCAGGTTCAGAAACATCTGGTCCTTACACCTCATGAACAAGTTTCAACTGGTTAAAGCAAGTGATTTTTCTCCCCCTGCTCTATATCATTTCTTCCTAGAAAAAAGTCTAAATTTTCTAGATATTTTAATGTTTTGTCTAAATACTGCATTCTTCTTTTTTATGCAAAATTTGAGATTTCCATTTCTCATGATTACATTTATTCAGAGCTGCATGTTTCTATGTTTCACAGCAAAAGAGATGAAATGTTCATAATAAGAGAACAAAGTAAAAACAGAAACAGTTCTGTTGTCTATAATTATTTTGCATATTTTGTTGTTCAGTCATGTCCAACACATCGTGAACCTGCTTGGGGTCTTCTTGGTAAAGATACCGGAGTGGTTTGCCAGTTCCTTCTCCAGCTCATTTTACAGATGAGGAAACTGAGGTAACCAAGGTTAGGTGTCTTGCCCAGGGTCACACAGCTAGTAAGTGTCTGAGGCCAGATTTGAATTCAAGAAAATGAGTCTTCCTGACTCCAGGCCCAGCACTCTATACATTGTGCCACCTAGCTGCCCTTTATTTTGCATATTGACTATGAACTAAAAAGAAACCATTGGAATTTTAGAGAAATTTGTGGGTTTTCTTAGATTATTTGTGTTGGTTTTGCAATTGATTGCTTATTTTATTTTCATTGGCTATTATCAATAAAATTCTGCCAATTTTCATTCTGTCAAAGTTCTCCTTGTCCTGCCATGGTGAAGAAGCATAGTCAATTCACAGTTCTCTTTGGTTTGGAGGGTACAATGAAAGCAGAAGAACTAAATCCTCAAATGCCTCAAACTAGCAGTACTATTTAGCCTTTTCTTGGAAACCATGGGTCTTCAATATGCTAGAGAGGCTCCTTCTCTTTGGATCTTGACCTGTCTATGATGTCTTGACTGATCTGAAGAGGTTCCTTTAGTCCTGTAACTCTTTGTCTGGCTGGTACTGCCCTTGTGACATTAACTTATTCAAATCATACTCCTGTTCTACATCTGGGCACCTTCCTCCCTTAGTGGTTCCCAAAGTGGGTGATACTGTCCCCTGGGGGGTGCTGGAATAATGGGGGGTGGTGGGAGAGAGTGGTAATAGCCTCGGTATAATTATATGCTTAATCTGAGACTTCTTTTTTAGTTTGTAAGATTTCCAGGGGGTGCTGAGTAATTTTTTTTTTTTAAAGAAGAGGTAGGCCAAATAAGTTTAGGAACCTCTTCTAGATTGTATGACCACAAAACCATAGTGTTAAAACTTCCATTGTCTCTAGAATGGATCTTTGACATTTGCACTAGGTCACAGGTTTTAGAAATATTCACAGTCAAAGTTATAAATGCATAGTAACATACAACGAGAGTTAATTTATTACTATGGAATGGAAGGAGGGAGAAAGAGATGGAAAGAACAGACTTTCATTAAGTGCTTATTATTTGCCAAACACGGTACAAATATTACCTCATTTGAATCTCACAATGACTGTCTGCTATTATGATCCCCATTTTCCAGGTGAGAAACGAAATCAGATCGAGTTTAAGTGATTATCCAGGGTAATGCATCTAGTGAGTGTCTGAGGCCAAATTTGGCTTCATCTTCTTGATTCTAAGGACAGTAACCTCTCCAAAGTGTCACCCAGCTGTCCCCAGAAGCTAAAAACGCACATAGTCTCCTAAAGACTCCTCTATCACTGAAGTTCTTTAGGCAGAAGTTAGATGACTATTTATTGGTGGATAATGCAGAGATTTCTGCTCAGGTAGGATGTTCATCGGATGCTCTGAGGTTCGACAGTGATCGACTTTCCTCAAAGAAAAGGGGCAGCGTTTACTCTCTTGGATGGAATCTGTTCGATTTTGGCTTGAAGTTTTCCTCCAACAAATTACAACAAACAACAACAACATTGAACAAACTATTTTTAAAGATGTTGTCCCATCTGGGGGAAGTTCTCAGGACTTTTTGCACAGCAGGATATCCAGATGAGCCTAGCTTCCTGGAGAATATGGAAATGGAACTTTTATCTGCTGCATAAATACGAGGCACTGTTATGTAAGAAAGACTCTGCCAACACGTCCCCTTCCTTTGAGCTATTTCTATGAGAGAAGCAAAATGAGAAAATCGAGCCAGAATTTTAAAGTGTAAAAGCTACACCCTAGAAGTAAATTAGACTTTTGGGGAAGCTCCATTAACTCTTTCAAGCCACAAAGGTATCATTTAGCAAATTACTGCTTCTGTTCACTAAATGATGCCCTTGTGTTGTGAAAGAGGTAATTTAGTCAATGTCAGTCTTAAAGAACTAAATGGTACCCTAGTGGTCTGAAAGAGTTAATGGTCTCAGTTCTTCTGCTACCCAAGTCATTACCTGGTGGTTGGTGGAACACTTAAGGAAGGATTGAGGGAAGGAAGGGACAGCACTACTCAGGGGACCCCAGAACTCTACACAATAGCAAGCTAGTGTTTCATCAGGGAATGAACTGAGAACATGACCTTATATAGACAGTTGTGGGCAACAGTGCGGAAGTGGTCCCACCTTTTTTCACCTTGGTTTCTAGTTCTGTTTTAAAAAAACATTTTTATTGAAGCATACCTCTCAGACCAGTCTCTATACTTGTCAAAGGTTCAGGTCTCTACCTTGCCTTATTTTTAATACTCACTCTAGCTTCATATATGCATGTACATAACTTAAAAACACAAATAGAAAGTGGGAGGTGGTTTTTGCTAAACTATAGTATGTACACAATAATCACTCCCTGGGAGTAAATCAGTTACTTCCTGGGTGGGATTGGGTTGGGGAAAGACAGCTTATCTACAATTTAGTACCTTGCTGTAGCAGTCACCTTTAATTATACTTGGTCCTAAATTTGTCCCCACATCTTTGTACTTTTAGAAATACAAACAGAAAACAAGGTTGAGTCCCCTAATAATACTTTGCAGATGAAAGTGAGTATTTTAGAAGATGTTTGAGCCATGAGCCACTTCAGGTCTAGACATGTGATTTCATTGGCATAGGGGGATCTGTTACTCAGTAGACTGGCAATTTGCCTGTACCTTCAAAGAGAGCTTCCTGATGTACTAAGCGAAGATATGGCTTTTCTATGGTCATATAGCTAGTAAATACTTCAGGTATTTATTAAAATACTGGTAAAAGGTTGACCTTGAGTTATTTTTACTTTGCCGTGGTACTCAGAACAGAAAAGCAATTATAACAATTCACAATTCTCCCTCATCCTTATCATTTTTGATGGCACAGGATGATACTTTTGTAATGATTCTGATAGAAATCCTGTGGGGATATGTCTAATTCAATTCTGCAAACATTTATTGCAGTTTATAATTGTGATTTTCAATAACATATTCATACATTTATGAATTCAAAAATACTTATTAAGCCCCTGTTGTAGGTGAGGTACTGTGCTAGATTCTGGGGTTTCAGAGATAGATCCAGTGCAGGCCCTTTCATGAAGGAGCTTACAATCTACTTGTTGGGAGAGGGAGATGATACACAAATAACTAAATGAGTTAAATACGAAGGGATGAAAGAATGAGATAAATATAAAGGAAAAGTCTAGACCAGTGTTTCTCTAAAGATTCATTGTGAAATGTTGGATGTTGTGTTATTATAGATAAAATGGAAATTTATTAAAAAAAATTTTTTTTTGCCTTTTGGAGGGCAATTGGGGTTAAGTAACTTGTCCAAGGTTACACGGCTAGTTTTTTTATGTGGGTGTTAAGTGTCTGATGCTGGAACCGAACTTGGGTCCTCCCGACTCTGGGGCCAGCCCTTTATTCACTGCATCACCTAGCTGCCCCTATTTTAAAATTTTAATACAAAATTTACTTACCCAACAAATTATGGTAAGTATAATACTTGTTGAAAAACAAATAAACAAACAAACCCACAGCTGTCTATATCACATAGACACTGATCTCAAAACATTGACAAAGAGCTCAACAAAATGGTGGCTCTTATCAAAGGGTAAGCACCTATGCTTGAGTCTCCCAACTCTTCCGGAATTTTCACTTTAGACATTCAGTGGGTTGTGATTCCTTGTGGCAAAGGATTTTGGGCCATGGGAAATTAAAGGAAAATAAATTTCTGAAATTGACGTAGGGCAATTTCTCTGAGAAATTGTTGAAGGGAAGATCATTTTCATCTTGGGACTACAATATAATAAATAAGTCATATTAAAATGTTTTGAAACCAAATCATTCTGCACTCTTCAAAATCAATTGCTCTGTAGTAAAAAGAGTTAGGGATATGAGAAACTATATCCCTGACTTGGAA
>NW_027186304.1:34481632-34483919 GCF_028583685.1 Petaurus breviceps papuanus | reverse complement strand
ATTATTCTCACTTTACAAATGGGGAAACTGAGGCTCCAAGAACAGAAGTGCCTTCCTCATGATCATAGAGTGGTGTCAGAGTCAGACTTACACATAAGATTTCTCAACTTTTTAGTCTAATGTTCTTTCCATTGTATCATATTTAGCATCAATGAGAAGTCTTGAGTGGCCCCTCATTTCCACACCCTGAATTTCATATCAGCACTGTTGCCTTATAAAAAAAAAAAGATTGGAGGGAAGAAGAAGGTCTGGAAGGTGAGCAGCTAATCGTGGACTAGGGTGAGGTTTTAGGGAAAGTTAGCATCAGCAACTAATTATCCAATAAATATTCCAATTCCTGGGGAGGGAATGACACTATTACTTCTCCTCTCATGTTTCCAGTGCCTGGAAAGTATGTTTCTCATTTGTTCAGGAATCCAAAGAATCCTTTGGAAGATGTGATGTAAAGTGGGATTAATAACATCACAGTGTTTTCATCAGAACATTGAAATAGAATGGATTTCAATAACATTCCAAAGCAACCCTCACAATCCCTTCTTCTTTCTAGGCCCCTATTTTTGCACCTCGTGTTTAATTTGAGTTTCTTGAAAACCTAATAGTTAAACTCACAGAATTATAGGCTGTTGGGAGTAGATGTGATCTTAAGGATGATCTAGTCTTAGCCCTTCATTTTATAGGTTTGGGAATTGAGGCTTAGAGAGAGTAAGTAATTTGTCTAAGGTCACATAGATATTTAGAGATAGTCATGGGAATGTAGCTTACTTAATTCCCAGACCAGTATTCTTTCCACTATATTATGTCACCTTTCTATCATCTTCAAACAAAAATAAAGCACAGATTAATAGTAGTTCGTTGAGGGACAGGATAATGTATTCATTCCTATGACAATGTTATCAGTAAAGTTTGAGGAATTGAGGTTTGCTCATTTCAGATAAAGGACTAATCAAGGATGTATGCCATTGATGTTGGATTCAAGGACTCAGGACAGGGTTAGATACTGTGAAGAAATGAAAGATGTTCAAATTCAGCATTGGAAATGGGGAGCTGTTGAGCACCTTAACCTTAACTTAACCTTAGCTGATTCAGTTGCCAGAAGAAAGCAGAAGACGGGAGCATGGGAGAACAGGGCACTGCTCCTAGAGTAGGACCCCATGCTCTGTTCTGTTATATGCAAAGGCTTATAAATTGGTCTGCTTATAAGTATTGGCTCTCAGAAAGTCACTAGACAAACAAAAAGGTGGGAGGGAGTGAAGACCCTGCCATAAGTTCTGAGTCTACTCAGCTCAAAAGGACTTGTCACAAAGCAGAGAAGAGGAATCTGGGTGCAGAGAAATCTTACTTCCAGAATAACCTCTCTCTGCTCCATTGGAATATAACCTCATTTGGCAAAAACAATGCCTTCATTATAACCCCCAGCAATGGACTCTCAAGGGAAAGTCTCACGGGGAAAACCCAGCATCTCAACACAAACCCTGAACTGCTGAAAGAACACAGCATGCTTGGGTCTCAACTTTCTTTCTGTACAATGAAAATGTGGATAATAACCCTCGCCAGAGAAATCTGAGGTTAAAAGTTTAATTCAAGTTCACAGCACGTGCATTCCAGAGATGTACTGTACTTGAGGGAAATTACTCACCTAGAGTTTATATAAGTTTTGAGGCGATTAGAGTCAGCCGACAAATTGGAGCCAGGATGCGTTTACATTGAAGGGCTGAAATGGAGATTACTCTTATGGAAAAAAAAGATGCTGCTTTTAAAGAGGGCAGACTCCATTAAGCATCCGTCTACGGTCTCAAGGAGGGTGGAAGATGCCAGCCCATGATTTTCCCTCTCTCCCTTTCCTTTTTGCAGCGCACACTTCACATCTGCTTGCTATCAGCATTTATCTCGCAGCAGCATGCGCCTGACTCATTTAGAAAACTGAAAGCACATGTTTATTCCTGCTGAGGAACCAGCCATTACCGTACAATTTACAGGCCCTCGGTGACCTGGTGCGCACAACATGCTGGAGAAAAGTGCCGAAGAACTGGCCTTGCAGGCTCTGGTTACTGCTCCCTTACTAGCTCCCTTGCTAGCAGCTTCTTAAATGGAGGTGGCACCTTCTTCAGCTTCAGGGTTCAGTCACCTCACTGACAGATTCCACATAGGTCCTCAGAATCAGAGAGGGAATTTGGGTGGGATGGGCACAGCAAACGTATTTAGGAATGCGGAAAGAGTGAAAGTGGTGTCTCTTCCCTGTTCCAGTCCCCCAGGTTAACGTGTGTGTGTGTGTGTGTGTGTGTGTGTG
>NW_027186304.1:34442315-34481532 GCF_028583685.1 Petaurus breviceps papuanus | reverse complement strand
GAGAGAGAGAGAGAGAGAGAGAGAGCTTACTGCTCAAGTTAGACTCTGAAAGCCAATGAGAAGTTTTGTACATGGAACAGGGGTTGTATTTGAGCTGACCCCTGGCCACTTTAGAGGAAACAACTCACATCTAAAAGTCTTGGGTGCTTTGAAATGAGGAAGCAGTCCAGTTACTGGCTACTGAGTAGGAAGAGCCATGGCCACAGTGGACCTCTGAAAGGGAATAACTTGATCCTCTTCTCCAATCAATCCAGATTTATGAAGCACATACTATGTGCCAGGCACTGTGCTGGACAGATTGTATCTGGAGCTGAAACTTGTCAGTTACAAAGCAAATGACCCATTTGCTCTTTCTCTACCAAGGTCTTTAGCATTCTGAAGGATAAATATCTCCATAGTGATGGCCATCATTCTTTTTACAACCACATAGTGTCAGGGCTTGGCTAGTTCTGGTGGTACCATTACTGAAAAGAAAATGGCTTACCTAGATTGTGTCCTCACAAAGACATAATCCTTTGGTTGAAAAATGGAAAATTCAGTCGATTACAACTAGCCATTTTATCTACACAGCACCAGTCAATCTGATTTTGATTGTTTTCTTCATAGAATTGATTAGCTGTGTTAGAAGCAGTTTAGATATATCCATGATTTAAGGAAAAGCCTGCTTACTCTTTTCATCTTCCTTCTTGTGACTCAGAAAGTTTTAAGAGTGATGAAAACACAAAAATTTAACTTGCCTAGATTAGAAACAATCCACTGCCCATGGTCATGGTATCATAAACACAGTGCTAGAAGGGATCTCAGGTGCCAACTAATTTAAATACTCTTATTTTAAGGATGAAAAAACGGCAATAACCAGAAGCCCGGTGACAGAGTAGTAATCATTACCAGCTCTTCTGACTCCAGTGCCATTATTTTTTCCACTGCACCATGCTGTCTTCGATGGTGAATTGAAACATGTTGGTGGTGAATTTCTTGGGGTCATTAGTGTCTACTTTTTTTTTACAAACACTCTCCTTATTCTTCTGTTGCTGTGGCTCCTGTCCTTGCTCACATTTACTTTGTTTTGACTGTCAGGGAAAGAGGAGAGAGAACGACAGAGACAGAGATAGAGACAGACAGAGACAGAGAGATAGTGAGAGAGACAGAGACAGACAGAGACACACACACGTCCCCCCCCCCCCCCCCCCCAACACACACAGATAAACAGACCTTGGAACACAAACACATAGGGGAAAGCTGGCTGCTCAATGTGTCCCTCGTTTCCAAAGTCTGCTCTCTCTCTCTGGGTCTCTCAGAAAAGAATGTGGGAACTGTGAGTGACTTCTGTAGAACAAGGGATGAAGTATCACTCTCCTCTAAGTGAAGTAGAATTGTGAGAACTTATCAGCCTTACTCCTTCTCTCCAATTCATCAAAATCCAATGGCAAGACAAAAGTCAAGATGACTGACAATGACCCAGGATGATAATATGATGGAATGAAAAGAATGCTAGATGTGGAACTAGATAAAAACTGGGTTCAGATCTTACCTCTGCCCCTTACTCATTTTGTGATCATGGATAAACTGTTTAACCTCTCTGAATCCCAGTTTCCACCAATGTAAAATGAGGATTATAATATTCGTTATGATAAGGATCAAATGAGATAATGGATGTTTAAAGTGCTTCACAAACTTTAAAGCACTATATAAATGTCAGCTATTATTATCATTTCAGACCCGTCTAGTCTCTTGCTATAGGGAACCTGTCTGTGTTTGTTCAATGGCACAGAAAACCTGCCAGAGTAGTCTTTCTAGTGGATTCCACCAAGGCCTCATTCTGCCAGTGCTCAATCAGTTCTTACTGGATTGATTCAACTATGGCGATGCTGATCATGATCCCCATTCTGGTCTAGAAGTAATTCTCAGACTGGATCTGTAGCTTTGGAGAGTCTCCATTTTTTGGAGATCTCCTCAGAGGGACACATCCCTGAACTTCCGAGGGACATTAGTCTCTAACCTTTTTTTTTTTTTTTTTTTTACAAACACTGTCCTAGCTCTTCGTTGCTATGGCTCCTGTCCTTACTCCCATTTACTTCCTTTTGACTTTCAGGGAATAATGTTACTTTTTAGACATTTTTTTTTTCTTTTTGAAGGGAGGAGGGCAGGGCAATTGGGGTTAAGTGACTTGCCCAAGGTCAACCATGGCTAGTAAGTGTGTCAAGTGTCTGAGGCCAGATTTGAACTCAGGTCCTCCTGACTCCAGGGCTGGTGCTCTATTCACTGAACCACCTAGCCGCCCCTAGACATTCTTTATATCTGCTCAGCAGTGGATCCCAACCTTGATGCACTCATCAGTCTCTCAGCTTTCCCCTAGTTACTGGAAAGTTATGAGCCACTCTGGCTGCTCTGAATTTCACTGATATCTGTAGGGATAGAATAATGGGAGTTGGGGAGAGGGTATCTCTTGGATAGCTGCCATCAATATCATTCTTCTTGGCCTCTGGAGACCCTAAGACAAAAGCCTCAAGCTTACACTAGACAATATTAGTCTGATACTGTGTCACCAAAGGGCTGGTAAAAAGAAAGAAAATACAAAGAATTTTGTTCTTGCCAGCAAGCTATATTTAGTTTTACAATTGGTTCCACATTTAAATCATCTCTGGTTTTGAACATTTCAAAAATGAAGAGATGTTTCAGAACTCAAACATATCCAACTGGTTTAAGTATCTGTAAAGGAGACATATACATGGCATTACTTTAAAATTAAGAAAAACTCTGATCTGTACCCCACACACCTTTAGTCCATAAGCTCCTCCAAAATAAGAAACTGAACTAGGAAGGATAGGAAAATTCTTTTCCATTGGTCATCCAATGGATCCAGAACAAAGGCAACTCAGGCCCCTTAGTGATTGCCGAAGGTTAAACAATTGTAATTGGAGACTGGCACCTGGGCAGAGTGCCTCTGATGGCATGGAGGAGGCTGGAGAACCTGCTTCCAGAAGAATTGTGGTGATGTGTAATGTATGTGCTTTGGAAAACATGATTTCAAACTCTCTTCAGGAAGAAACTTGCAGAGACACACACAGAGAGAAAGACAGAGAGAGAGACAGAGGGGGGGACAGAGAGAGAGAGAGAGAGAGAGAGAGAGAGAGAGAGAGAGAGAGATGAATAGACCTTGGAAGGCAAACATATAGAAACATATAGGGGAAAGCCAACTGCTCAATATGTCCCTCATTTCCAAAGTCTGCTCTCTCTCTCCATGGGTCTCTCTCCCTGAAAAGAATGTGGGAACTGTGAGTGACATCTGTAGAGTGAGGGATGAAGAATCACTCTCCTCTACAAAGTTCTCATACTAACTCTACCCTGCGAATATGCAGAAAGCATTGAGTTATCAGTCTTTCCAACAAAGAGAGAAAATACTTCAGGCTTGAAACCTGGGTTATAAAATAATATAAATAACTGCAGTCCTATCACTTTCAGTAAAAAAAATTATTTTGTCACCTGACTCTAGGTTTAAAAAATATAAGAAATGACTTCTCTATACTTTCATGATTTATACTTTTCTTTTAGAATTTTAATATGAATATAGAGAAATATATCCATTACCTTATGAAAAGAGTTAACAGCAAAATTCCCCCTTCCACCTACTTCTGTAGTTAAAAATACAAGATTGAGAGGATTTTTTCCAATTTTGTTAGTGAAGTCTGGTGCTAAGAAAAGCTGGTTCTCCAAAGCTAAAGTAGAAAGTCCAGTGCGGCCCAGTTCTCCCATTGCCTGTTTACTCATCTCTTAAGGTTGGAGTTCTCTTGAAAACAAAAGAAAAATACATACCCGTGTTTCCCCGATAATAAGACCTATCCCGAAAATAAGCCTTCCCCCGAAAATAAGCCCTATCGAGATTGCTACTGTAGTGAAGGTGATCCCCTGCGCTACACGCTACATTACGGTACCCTCTGTATGCACTGTCCCCCCCCTCCCCCCGGTGAAACGCATGCCGCGCTCCAAGCTGCATCCAATCAGAGCTGCAGCAGTGAGCGCGTCATCCTGTTCTTCCCCAGTGATTTGCTTGCTGGCGCCATTGAGAGCAGTGCCGCGGAGGAGAGCTGAGGCAGGACAACATAAGCCCTCCCCTGAAAATAAGCCCTCTGGTGTTTTTTCTTTCCAAAAAAAATAATAAGACAGTGTCTTATTATCGGGGAAACACGGTACCAGAACTGCAAGACAGGGAAATGGGGTTGAGGACATTAATATGGAAATAAATAAAGAATACAAAAATTTCATCCTCTGCTAAAGTTCTACTCTGATGCCTTGTGGACTAGAGGTTCTTGAAGACTGCCAACAGACTCCTCTAGTCCCACTAAGCTGGAAAAACTTTGATTACAATCCAAAGATCAGCATAGCTAAGTTTGGAAGGGCTTGCTACCAGGTGTCTAAAGAATGATTGTGTTGGCGTTTATGGTTTGCAAGTGCTCACAAGGACCTTTAACTACAGGTGACAATGTAAATCAGTGGAAGAAGTAGCCCATACTGATTAAGTAAATGATCCATCCTTGAAACAATGAAGTATAAATATTCTCAATGTAGAACAATCAGTCTCTAATATAGCATTATCTAACATGGCAGAGGCTTTGATGAAGTTCAAATCAGTGAACTTCATCAAAAAGAGTAAGAAGAAAAGAAAAAGTGAAACCAATTGAAGGCCAGAAATTGAGAACATCTGAAAGGTTCCATGTGCCTCGGGAGCCTGTGTGAAGCAGACGGTTTTTACCGCACGCTCGGCACACTGCCTCTTTTCACGCTACTTGGGGATGTTTATATATTGATTTGGAAATTCCATGTGTTTAAATAACACAATATGAAGAACCACAAACGAAAGAAAGTATGTAGTGAGAGGGGGCCTAGGTATGAAAGTTAGTCCTAAGGTCCAATGCTAATAAAGACTTCTAAATTATTTTGATTCTTTTTCTATTAATCCAGTAAAACCCAGTAGGTTAAAAACAAAAGGAATTAATGCTTAGAAGTCAGATGACTTTATCAGCAGTCTAAGGCACTGTTAAATATATATATATATATATATATATATATATATATATATATATATGTTATATATTTAAAAAGAATAGCAAGTTGTGCATAATAGATTTGCAGTTTCACATGCAAACATCTTTTTTTATATTATGTTATAGAAATGCTTTATTCTGTAAATTAAAAATAAAAAATAATTAAAAAATGCAATAAAGTATTACTTGAAATACTGACCCAGAAAAATCATAGGACACTAGATTAAAGGTGAAAGGGACCTTAGAGACCATCTATTGCTATTACCTTGTAAAAAATGATGAAAATGAGACCCAGAAGGACAAAGCAATTTATCCAAGATCACACATAGGGCAGAATTAGGCTCACTGATTAAGAATCCAACATTCTATTATGCCATGCTGTTTATTCAGAGGCAGTGTAGGGTAATTGGAGTATTGTGATTAAATTCAGGAAAATGGGCATTCAGATCCCTCTTCTGACACTTAGTAGCTATGGGCTCTTGGCAGGTGTGGCTCTGTGAGCCTGTTTCCTCATCTATAAATTGGGGATAATAATGTAGCACTTATCTCACAATGCTGTTGTGAGGGGAACAAACTAAATTAATATCAGTTAGCATTGCCTGTGGGACTATTTTATTTGAGAACATTTCCCATGTCACTAAGTATAGAAAAAGGATATTGTGTCATTGATGGACAAAATAACAGAGCACTAATGAATGATCTGCTGCTCCCATGGCTGGTCATTGATGAGAAGAAGTAGTGTCAGGGGAAATAGGATGGGAATTGTAAGCCTAGGGCTTGTGTGTAGGCATGTACCTTGAAAAAGCTATATGTGTATAGGGGAGCAGTATAAAGAAGGACTAGAGGCAGGGACAATGGATAAAGCATCGGGCTTTGAATTAGGAGGACTCATCTTCATGAGTTCAAATCTGACCTCAGACACTTACTAGCTTACAGACACTTGCTAGGCAAGTCACTTAACCTTGTTTGCCCCAGTTTCCTCATCTGTAAAATGAGCTGGAGAAGGAAATGACAAACTACTCCATTATCTTTACCAAGAAAAATCCAAAGGGGGTCACAAAGAGTCAGACGTGACTAAAATGACTCAACAGCAACAACAAAGAGGTAAGCAGAAGGGTGGACTAGAACATAGAGGCATTAATAAAGTTATTCCTTTTACTGCTTCTACAACACTTAGCATGATGCCTACACATAGTAGGTACTTAATAAATGTTAGCTGACTGACTGTCCCTTCATGATCCTTCATACCTTCAGTGCCTTCAATGCTTCATGCATGAATGGAACCTTTCTGTTGTGAAGCCTCCTGAGAGTTTCATCACGGGTCAGGGGCATGGAGGGCACACTCACAGATTATTTGTCTTTGCAGAATCCTTTCCTTGTGCTGTTAAACCTGATAATACGTGTTGATATTGGGGAACACAGTAAAAAAATTCCTATTCCATTACAGTTTTATATAATCAAATCAGTGTCTCACAAGGAAAAATAGATAAGGCTTCAGAAGCCAAGTCAACAAGCATTTATGAAGTATTTACTAGGTACATAAAGAAAGAATACTCCTCCTTAAGGAGCTTATGTTCTAATGAGATAAGACACCATTTAAAAGGGAACTGAAAGTGGGAGGGGCACAGGACCTGGGCAGGATCATCTAAAGTCCAGAGGATGAAGTATAACTAGTCTGGGCTTTTCCTCAAAATGGAGGTTTTGGGAACATCTCACCAATTGGAGAAGAGGGAAATGGCAGCTAGAATAAAGTCTAGAGAGTGAAGCATGACATGGAAAACACAAGATAGAAGCCCAAGGAGGACATAATGGTCGTCTGGAAATTCCAGCATTTGAAGGGGTGTCTAGAGGAAAAGGGGATTAGACTCGTTTTGTCTGACCCTGAGAAGGTAGAATCAGGGAAAATAAAGAGAAGTTGCAAGGATGCAAAAGGAGGCTTGGTGTCAGGAAAACCTTCCTAACAAAGATGGTCAAGGTAAGAATGACTTATGCTAGGGACGGCGGTGTCCTCCCTACCTGGAGGAGAAGCCTCACACAGAGCTCACATGACCACTTGCTGGGGCTGACGTCAAAGGGGATTTCTCTGTTCAGGGACAGGTAACTCGGCAACTTCTGAAGTCCTTTCCTCTTGGTGATTCTATAAGCTCTCTATCATGTTTATAATCTCCTAGAAGGGCATAAACAAGTCTGAAGGAGGGGATTTCAATTAGTCAACAATCATTTATTCACTGTCTACTAGGCACCAGGCACTCTGCTCAGCAATGAAGATCCAAAATACAAAGCATGAAACAACCCCTAGTCTCAAAGAGTTTATATTTGAAAAAGGGAGACAACATGTGCATACACAAGCATGCGCAAATAAATAAATACAGAATAAACACAAAATAAACACAGGGTCATTAGAGAGGTACCACACTAGCAGTTGAGGGGGATGGGGAAAGGCTTCTCATTTTGTGATAAGGTAGGGAGAGATTAACCCGAGGGGTGTACATTCTACTTCAGGTATACAGCATGTATATTGATAAGTAAAAACAAAGTAATTTCAAGAGGAAAAATGCATTAACAATTAGGAAGATCATGAAAAGTTTCTGATAGGACATGGCACCTGAGCTGAACCTTGAAAGGAATGAAAGGTTCTAACAGGGGTGGGGAATCTGTGGCCTAGCATGTGGCTTTCTAGATCCTTGGGTGCAGCCTTTTGACTGAGTCCAAGTTTTACAGAACAAATCGTTTCATTAAGGGGATTTGTTCAGTGAAGTTTGGATTCAGTCAGAGGGCTGCACTTGAGGACCTAGAGGGTCACATATGGCCTCGAGGCCACAGGTTCCCCACCCCTGTGAGATCAAGGCAGAAGATGGGTACCAACCGCTCCCTAAATTTCTGGACAAAGAGAGTACTCCTGTAAACCAGCATATGCCCCCATGTTAAGCAGCCAAACCTATTTGTTAATTGAACACAAAAGGGAACTTAGATGAGTTTAGCCTTAGTTTCATTTTTCTTGTACTGTTTGAAGGATTGCTCTGGGGGCAGATACACTGCCTGGGATTCAACCAGCATTGCTGCCTTCTTTCTGACAAGCAGCAAAATCAAGTGGTTTGTGCTTCCCTTCTCTTTTAGGCTCCCAGTTTAGTGTGGCTAAGTGGTGCTGAGAAGGAAAGAAATGGTAAAAAGCCTGGCAGCAAGTGGGATAAGAAGGGGAAACAAAGGGGACTAGAGGAACAATCATCTGGATAATTCAGGCCCTGAATGAAAGAAAAGTGATTTGTTAGGACATAAAGCGGCTTTGAGGCCAACTTACGCTGGTTATGTTTTTAAATAAGTTATGGCACGGCATTAATCATTTCCAGACCATTATAAATTCCCCCATATTGGGTGTCTAGTAATCTATGTGTTCAAATATGTAATAAAACTTGAAGAGGGAAAAAAGTGTAGTTTGTGTAGGAGGGTCCATGCTACTATCCATCCCTCTGGCAGAGCAAGGCCATTGTTTTTCACATTTGATTTGACCACACTTTAAGAAAGCAATTTTGGCTTCAAATTGCACATTTCCTTTCTTCTTTATTAGGTTTCCTAAGGGCTATTTCTCCCCAGGTGCTTACTTACATCGAGGGAGTGGGTTTTCAGATGGCTTATTTAGACACAAATAGTGGATAACTGAGTAACAATTGCTCCAAAATGGATATTCTACAATTGGAATGTTTGTTGTGATCCTGCAAGGAATCCCGAGGTGCATGGCTGAGCTTGTGATGGATGTTTATGAATATGGCAATGTGTCCTCGATCAGCACAGAAATGGCTGCACACATGGCTGCCTGTTATGCAACATGAGACGTGACTGACTTTGTTTTGTAAAACGGACATTTCTGCCACAATTTATTATGATTTCTGCAACATTTACTATATTGGAGGGCTTGTTTTTCTGTTTTTAAAAATAACAATTTGGTGTGCATTTTTTTTCCTTTAAACAAGCAGACTAAAGCTTCTTTCCCTGACTTATGTGGCATGGGCAACATCTGGGAACATATGCTTCAAGCTTCCTGAAAAATAAACTGTTCTTCCTCATTTTGTTAAGACTCATTCTTTATCCCAAGTTAAACTGAGCATCTGTTAGTTAAAGGAACTCTCCTTTCTAACTTATCTATTGAGAAATAGCAGCATTGGATGCACTAAGAGAAGGTCTCTGAATTGAACTTTGGCTTTTTCTTAACAGCCTTTTAACTGAGGCCTAACAATGCTCATTTCCTATCTTGGAACTCCACATGGTTAGCACTTCCTGGACTGCTTATGCCCCAAGGCTTCCTATATTCGACTTGCTTTTGAGGAATTCATGGGTTTTAGAGTAGTTCCTCATAAGGACCAATGAGGCATTTTTTTTTTCCTGAATCTCTCTCTCTCCTATTCAGTTTTTTAATGACTCAGGCTGATTAGTGTCATATAAATAATTCTTTGAATCCTTCATTGATTCTTTTGAATGACAAGCAGCCTTTGGTAGTTTTGCAGTTTTTCATAGGATCATAGAAAACTGGAAGGGACCTCAGTGGCCATCTAGTTCAACCTACTCATCTTACAGATGAAGAAACTTAGGCTCAGGGAAGTTAAATGACTCTTCTGACTCATGACATAAGAATCAAAGATGGTATTTGAACTTAGCTCCTCTGACTACAAAGTCACTATTCTTTCTACCCAATCAAATGAAACAATAACATTTTATACAGTCAAAACTAGATAGTCACTCTAGTTTTAATAGGTGACATCCTAGTGAGTTATCAAAGTTTAAGGAATATAATGACTATCCTAATTATCTTTAGTATAGCCAGAAACAGCAACAGAAGAAGAAACACCATGGTATAGAAGGGGGAAGAAGAAGGCTGGAGAAACTCACTTTGATTCTTGACTTTGACCCTTACTCAACAAGCATTTATTAAGTGCCTTTTATAAGCCAGGTGCTTATAGATGCTAGAGATAAAATGACAAAACTAAGATAACCTATGTCTTCAGTGCCTACCCTGTATCAGGCAGGGGAAATAACATTTATGTGTGTATGTAGGTACAAAACATAAACCAAATAAAAGTTAGGTCATTTCTAACTGCAGCTGGGAAGATCAGCAAAGGCTCCCATGAGCGGTCTGACCATCACCAAATTCCTTAACTTCTCTGTGCTTCACCTTATTTCCCTGTGCTGTACTCTACACGGAGTCTTACCTTTCCTATCCTTAGTCCCATTTCTATATGGTAGTTCAGAGGAAAGAAAATCAGTTCTATCAGGAAAGACTTTGTGAAGGCAATGGTATTTGGCCAAAGACTGGAAGGATAAGAGGACTTTACCAGGTAAAGATAGGGAGGAGAAGGTATTCCAGGCACATGGAGGATCATGAACAATATATGCATGTGACAAATGAATCTGTTACTGATGCAAAGTGAAATGAGTAGGACCAGGAAAACAATGCACACAGTATCAGCAGCATAGTAGGATGACTCAGATCTTCTCAGCAACACAATGATCCAAGACAAGTAAAAAGGAGTCATGAAGGAAAATGCTATCCATATTCAGATAAAGAACTGATGGACTCTGAATGCAGATTGAAGCATATTTTTTAAATTTACTTTATTATTCTGTTTTTTTCCTTTTGATCTGTTTCTTCTACAACTATGATGAATATGGAAATATGTTTTACATGATAGCATATGTAGAAACCATATCAAACTGCCTACCATTTTCAGAAGAGAGGAAAGGAGGGAGGGAAAGAGTAAAATCTAGAATTCAAAATCTTGTAAAAATGAATGCTAAAAATTTTCTTAATATGTAATTGTAGGGAAAAATACCATTTAAAGCAGAAAAAATTAATCTGTGTTTGAGGAATTGTAAATATGTTAGCATGACTGAAGGGTAGAGAATATGAAAGGGTGTTTTACGGGATAAAATTGGAGAGGCAGATTGGAGACAGATTTCATATGGCCCTGAATGCCAAGTTAAAGAGCTAATAATTTAGTTGATAAGTAATGGAGGGTTCTTGAAGATTCTGAGGAGAGGAGTGACACAGGCAGGGTTATGTATTAGGAATCAGCATAGAATACTTTTTGTTGTTGTCAGTTGTGTATCTCACTCTTCATAACTCCATTTGAGGGTTTTCTTGGCAAAGATACTGCAGTGGTTTGCCATTTCCTTCTCTAGATCACTTTATGGATGAGGAAACTGAGGCAGACAGGGTTAAGTGACTTGCCCAGACTCAGAAAGCTAGTAAGTGTCTGAGGCTCAATTTCAAATAAGGAAGATCATTCTTCTTGACTCAAGGACCAGCATTCCATCTCCTGTGGTACCAAGCTGCCCTAGAATCTTTAACCTATTCTATATCTAACCCAGGCAGGTTTGGCCCTCCACACACAGCCTGGTGGCTCTGTGCTCCCACATGGTCATCATACTGGTGCTAGACTTAGTGTGGTCACCTGATCAGCTTTACCTCCATTGTAGCTCAGAAATCTTGAGCTCAAGAGGTTCACCAGCATTAACCTCCCCAGTGTCAAGGCTTAAATGAATGTGTTATCACATCTGGTTTTATAGGTTTATTGTTAAGAATTATAACCTTAATGTATAGGAGTCATTTGAAAAAAAAAGGATTCCAATGTTTCTAGCTAGAAAGCTATCTGGAAGATTACAGGCTTGCAAATTGTCATGTGTCCTCCTTGAATAAAGCTGGTTCTGCTTACTCACTTGCTCAGGATATTGCAGCAGCCTATTGGCCATTTCCTTAAAATCAGCTAGTGCTGTTGATTGGGACGGGGGGAGTCAGTGACACTTTGAAATCAGGGTGGAATTTCAGTAGAAGCATGTCTCCATTGGCTAAGTGACATACAGAACTGAGACAACTGTCTTGATAATTTAGATAAAAATAAGAGGAAAGTTCTAATAAATTGTCTATTTATCTATATAACTTAAATTCACTAGATGTCTCTACTTCACTTTGCCTGTGTATAACTGTGCTGGCCATACCTTTAATCTCCCCTTCCCCCGCCTCCATGTGGATCACAGTAGAACACAGGGTCATGAAAAGTTTTGTTTGAGGCTCCAGAATAGGGACAAAAAACAACCAAATTCAATCTTAAGTTTCATAAGTAATTTTAGTAAGCAAAGGAACATCCTCTGTTACAAGATACCTCTCTAATATTCACAAAAAGTCAAATGGAGATAGAGAGAACACCCAGTAGGTGAATACTGTAACGAAGACTCTGAGCAACTTTATCTTTATGCATAAAAAGTACTCAATACTAATACGAAACCATGGATGGGTGTAATGCGAATGTAAATTTTAAAGATCTTCCCTGCCCCTAGGCTAAAGTGCACCAGAAGCCTGGGGAGGGAGGCTTGTTTTTCAGAAAATACTTTTTGATTGGCCAGTGGGTCAAAAAGGTTGTTACATTCTCTGAGCCAGGAGAAGGCTATATAAGCACTGATGTGTAGCTTTGTTTTTGGGACTCACTTTGAGAAGTGTTCTGTGATTTGATCTGAATTCTGGGAAGCCGTTGTTGAGAGTCCCCCGGCTTTGAAAAACCCAGAATGTGGAAACCCAGATGTTGACTGGGTATGGATGTAATGGTTGGACAGTTTGGAAATCTGTCTACTTGATGTTTCTGTCTTGATAATTATGCCTGTATACTTTGAGGTTCGGGGTGCTGACCTTTTCTCCTGAACAAGGTAAACGATATATGTCTGACTGATTAAAGTAAGCTTGTTAACCCATTTTGAGTTGCTTTCCTTTAACAAAGCAGATCCAAGAACCTGTATGGGCAGCAAACCCTGAGGACGCGCTTGGGGTGCTTGCTGCTACAATGGGTAAATTGACTTTGTTGTTTACTGTTTTTTTCTCTTGAGCTACAGTAATTCCTGTGGCTTTGTTTGTTAGTTAACAATTGTTCTTCAGAGTTTAGAAAAATGTAACAAAAGCATCAAGTAGTCAGACTTGACTGTCATATGAGCCTTAGACTACTGTTTACAGGTCACAGAAGAAATTCAAATTCACTCTTAACATTACCCAATTCCAGAACATCCCCTTGTCATCCGTCTGGTAGGAATTTAAGAGGAATTGGTTTATAGTCTTATATACTAAGGCGTTCCTGACAAACTCATGAACTTTTTGTTATTGTACACAAGAGCGTGTTCAAAGGGCAGATGGGAGCCACCCACAGATTCAGAACAGAACTTTGAGCAGGGCTTGATGAAGTGGTCATGAAGTGATTAGTTAAGGTCAATAGAAAGGCAATGTGTTCCTCTTCTTCCCACATTGCTTTGCCCATGAGAGATTACTTCAATGCTATTGTGACTAGGAGAAAGGAAATACTCATCTTACTAAGTGGAACAAAATTCACAGGAATGGGGCATGGAAGAAGCAGACTGAAGAACAGAGTCCTGACTCTGGAGTCAAAAGACCATATTAGAACAGAAACGGTCTTGGAGGTTATCTAGTCCAATCTCCTTATTTTACAGATCAGGAAACTGAGGCCCAGAGAAGTCAAGTACCTTGTTCAAGGTCATAGAGGTGATAAGCAGCAGACCCAAGATTTGCCTACAGCTCCTCTGATTACAAATTTACTGCCGTTTCCGCTAGGCACTGCTATACCTAGGAATAGCTATTTTGCCTGTTTGGTCCTCAGATTTGCCCATAAAATGAAAGGATTATCTCTAAGCTTTCTTCCAGCAATAAAATTCTATGCTTCTAAATGCACAGGAAAATAATACTAATAGTTAGTATTTATGTAGCACTTTATGGTAGCAAAACACTTTATATGTGTTATCTGTTTAATCCTCATAACAACCCTTTGAGGTAGGTGGTGCAAGTGTTATGTCTATCTTATATAGGAGACTCGGAGGTTAAGTAGTTTGGGTTCACACAGCTAGTACATGGCAACATCAGGACTTGAACCTTGCTTTTTTTGTCTCATAGTCAAAAGAGATACTTCTCTGCCTCTCTAATAATTGCTCATACCAATAAGGCACTTTATAGTTTACAGGGTAATTTTCTCTCAGTTGCCCTCTGACATCGTCAGTGGGAATATGAATAGTCTCAGTTGAGAGATGGGGAAGTAAGGGCACAGAGGTTAGACAACTTGCCCATGGTCTTATGGCAAGTAAGCGGCAAGGCTAAGATGTGAACCGGGTCTCCAAATGCTCTGAGGTCATTCTTCTACCTCCTTCCCCAGTGCCCAGTTCTATCTCCCAGCTTCCTGACCCTCATGCCCCTTATTTAGATTCCCCTCTGCTTGCTTACAGTCTTTTTAAAAAGTTTGTTTTCATTCTGAATTTCTTCTTCCATGCTGCTAGGAAACGCTTCAACCTTCCTGAAAGCTGAAGAGCCAAGGGGCTCTCTTTCATCCCTCTCCTCTAGGGGAGACCACTCAGCCCTTAGGAAGGCCTCCTTTTGGAATTCCTGTGGCAAAAACACAAGCATGGTACAAACCTACAAGCCACTAGAACATCTGCCTTTCTCTTTAGTAAGGACTTACAGGTCCTGTGTTCTCTCAGTTGTATCATACTGCTTTTCAAAACAATGAAGACAATAAATAGAGTTTAGTACTAGTTTAGGGGGAAAAGCCAACTAGGCTGATCCTTCCTTTTCTCTAATAGTAGCCCAGCTTCTTCAGAGTAGAGTGGAAGCTCCTGTCCTTCCCTTCCCCATCATCACCATCACTATCATTTTCAAGGAAATTGAACAACGCACGCAGGCCACAGTCACTTCACTCCTGGCTTCACTCCCTGCTCTCTAAACGTCACCACCTCATTGGTATCCTCCCCTTCCTCTTTTCCAGATCTCCTCCTATGGAATTCAAGCCCTTCGAGGGAAGGGATGGCCTTCTTTTGGCATATATTTGTATTTCTAGCACTTAGTAAAGTGCCTAGAGCATAATAAATTCTTAACAAATATTTTATCTTTCTCTGATTGAGAAATGATTATTTCTCTCTTGTATTTAATAACTAATTATTGAATTGGGACCAAGATTTTTTCCCTTTTCTACTTCCTTATTCAGAAATCAGTCCCTGTAGGTTACTCAGGCAGCTTTTGAAGCATAGGGCTGATACTGAGAGAAAGAACTTAGATCTGTTCCAAAGATAAAGTTAGGTGAATTGATGGATTCCAGTTCATTGTGTTCTGCTCAGAAAGGTGTGAGAAAATGTGGATTCTCTCCTTTTTGTCAGACTAGTGATATGAATATAGCTAAGTCTCTTTGACCAAGACTAAGTGATCAGAGTTACATGCCCCAGACCCTCATCTGAATAGGTCCACCTCTCATTATAATATTCATTCTCTTATTAATTGCTAGCCAATCGGAATTGATTTCTACCATCAGGACTGCCCACTCTGCTCTGAGAAAATCACAAAACAAAGCTCTCCCTTTGCACTAGCTGGCCTTCATGCCTGAGATGCTCTATCCTCTCTTCCTGTTAGTTTTGCTGGCTTCCTTCTCAAGTTCTACCTTCTGCTGAAAGCCTTTTCTTGTCTCCCCCTTGTGGTACCAGTGTATCTACTTAATCAGGATCTAAGGCATGTCTCAAGAAAAGCTCGGCTCTTCCCTTCCTTTCTCTCACAAAAGCTGCTATAACAAAATCTGTTATTTTATTACACAAACATTTCCAGTAATCTTAGTGGTCCCTCAGTCAGACAGAGGTGAGGATTGACTAGAGATCCATCATATTGTCTTCTGGCTTAAAACAAGTTAATTATTGTGACTGGGTGTAAACACTATTATCATTCAGAGAGAGTACTTTGCTTATTATTTTAAATACACTTGCATAAAATGTTTCTAAATAATCAATATGAGGGAATGATTGTATACAGGGAAAGTTGTCCTCTCCATTGGCCCCCATAATTCAAATCAATGGCCCTTAGGAAGATAAATAACCTTTATGCTTTAATAACTTAAAGCTGCACTAAGACTTTTTGTGATTCCCCCTGTACTGCTTATTACTCTGTAGTTAAATGCAGTATTTGAAGAGTTGATACACTCAATCTGTAGAATGAGATAAGCATTTCTGAACATGGTCAATGTGTAAACTTGTTTTACTTGACTATGCATATTTATTGCAAGGGTTTTGTTTTTCTTTCCAGTGCAGAGGGAGGAGAGAAAAGAGATGCTTATTAATTTAAAAAGTTAAAACAAACAAAACAGACATGTACAGAATCGACACAATACCTAAGACTAAGAACAGCTAGGTGGTACAGTGGATAGATTGCTGGATCTGGAGTCAGGAAGATCTGGGCTTCAAATTTGATATCAGATACTTACTAGCTGTGTGACCTTGGGCAAGTCATTTCAGCAGTGTCTGCCTTAGTTTCCTCATCTGTAAAATGGAGATAATAATGGCACCTCCCTCCCCATGTTATTGTGAGGATAAACTTAGATAACATTTATGAAGAGCTTTACAATCCTTAATCTTTACAATCATCTATGTAAAAACTATTATTATTTTATAATAGATAGTCAAAAGGCATGAACAGTTTCAAAAAAGAATGGCAAACTTTCAACAGCTATATGTAAGACTGTTCAAAATCACTAATAGTAAGAGAAATACAAATCAATAAAACTCGTTTGTCATCTAACACCACTCAGAGTAGAAAAGATTATTTTTAAAAATGAAATATTAATATTGGAATAGCTGAGGGAAGGCAGACACATTAATATCCTGTTAGTGGAGCTAAGAATTGGTCCAATTTATCTAGAAAACAATAAAAGTCACGAATATGTTTATAACCTTTGATTCAATGGTCTTACCACTGAACATATTCCCCTGGGGGAGAAGGAGAAATGAAGGTGCCATATACCAAGACATTCATAGAAGTACTTTTTTTTCTTTTAAGCAATTGGGGTTGAGTAACTTGCTCAAGGTTACATGGCCAGTTATTTCTGGGTGTGGTGCTAAGTATCTGAGCCCCAGATTCGATCCCAGGTCATCCTGACCCTGGAGCTGGTGCTCTTACTCGCTGTGCTACCTGGCTGCTTTTGTACTTTTTGTAGTAGCAAAAATAAAACAAAAAAAAAAAGAAAGTCAGAAAACAAAGTGGATTTATATCAAATTGTGGTATACTAATATAATGAAATATTATTGTACCAGAAGAAATGGTGAATAATAATTATACCTAGCATTTATATAGAATTTGAAGGTTTTTCAAAACGCTTAATAAATATCTCATTTTATCCTCATAGAAAGCCTGGGAGGTAGGTACTATTATTATCCCCATTTTGTAGATGAAGAAACTGATGCAGACACAGGTGAAATGATTGCACAGTAAGTTTCTGAAGCTGAATTTGAACTCGGAGTTTCCTGACTCTAGGTCTGATACTCTATTCATTGTACGACCTAGTTGCCTATAATAAGAAAATGAGGGAATAAAAGAAACCTGGAAAGAATTGTATGAACTGATACACAAGCAAAGAATCAAAACCAGGAGAACAATAATATAGTTTTTAGGACTAAAATAATTTAATGAAAACAACACTAAAAGACCATTAACCTTTTGATTAATTGTAATAACCAACCTTGATCCTGAAAAAGTATCGATGAAACATATTTCCTTCCCTTCAGAGAGAAGGGGGACTATGAATAAAAAATGTAACATATGCTATTTTTTCATGCAGTTTCTGCTGGTTTTACTTAAATTCTTTTCTTTATTGGTGGGGGTAGGGAGCATGGTGGGAGGAGGTTGTTTCAGTTTAAAGGGAAATGACTAATATAAAAACAAATAAAATAAAAGCAATCATGCCTTTAAGGTTTGGGGGTATTCATTGTTAACTAATTTACTAAGATGGTTTTCCTTCCAATATCTAGCTGAGCTCTGTCCTTAGGAAGAAATGGACTTTTTGAATGGTAGGAAGAAGGGGAGAGAAAGAATGGGTGATTTTGGGAATGGGGAATAGGGGACCTGAGAACAAAGAATGTCACACCTGAGTGAAATATGGAGGGGGTAACAAAGAGGCTTTAGGTAGTAGAGTCAGTCGGTCAACTTTAAATGCTTGCTCTTTGACTGACCAAAGCCTAGCATGAAGGTACTGGACATTTTGGAAGGGGTTAGGTGAAGAAGCATCCTGAGGTGAGAGATTACCAAAGTCAAATGACTCCACTTGAAGTTTTTCTTAGAGTTGGTCTCCTTTCCTTCTCCCAAAGCCTGTGTGGAAAGTAGTATCTCCAACCCTTTTAGAAAATAGGAAAGAACTAGGAAGAAAGTACTGTAGTTTACTGTCCTAGCATCTTGCCCCTGGAGATTCTCGACTGATTAAGCAAGGGATGAATGTGACTTGAGCAAACTTGAAACATGAACTTCCATCTTAAGCCCATTACATGGAGAGAAGCAGGCCTTGGTAATTCACACTACTATACCTTCTGTCTAATCCCACTTAAAAAGAATGTTCTTGTGCCTTGTCCATAGTAAGTAGCTAATATTTGTTGAAGTTAATTGAAGTGTTTGTCCACTAAAGGGTTACAGGGAAAAAATGGACAGGATCTGGGGTAGGGGAAGTTAATTGTGGGTAATAAACAGAAGGCAGATATGGAACTATTTGAGGAATATTTGAGGCTTACAGGGAGCACTGCCAATGAGGCTATATGTACATGTCATGAAGATTGCCAGAGAGACACATGTGGCCCCTGAAGTGGGATTCAAGAGGAGCAGAGAACAATTATAAACTCAGCCTCAGGATGCCTGTACTTCAGTGGAGCAAAGTGATCCATGCCACACATGGAACCATTTCTATGTTTTCAATAAATAAAACATCACATAACCTTTCCTCATTTGACAATCTTTCTTTTCAATTACTTTCTCAAAACAAAAGAGCCTGCCCTTCATAAATAGACAAAAGATGTCAAATTTGGAACTCAAAAGAGGATAAACGCAAAATTAAATCTGAATTATCCATGGTTGTAGCTAAGCTTGGACTCCTAAGAGAATTCAAGCATTGCCAAATACTGACAAACAAAGAGAGAGAAAGAGACATGAGGAGAGGGAATCTTAAAGAGGGAAAGAGATTATGATTGCATTATTTGAGTTATATATTGGAAACTTGTATAGTGGGGATTGTTCATTTCTTTTTCCTCCCCTTCCCATTGAGAATACCACTATTCTAGTTAGGTTCATTTACAGCATCGGAGTAATCTTTGGTTCTTCCCTCTCCCTTTCCCTCACCGTCTATGTCCATGTGGTTGCTGTTTTTTCCAGTTCTCCTTCCACAACATATTTCATATCTATATCATTCTCTCCACTATCATAGCCACCATTCACTAGCCTTTTAAATAGAATAAAATGCAATGCTTTTTGTTTTTTGTCTGTATGGAATTTTATTGGTCACACCACATTTTGAAGAGCATTTTTCATCATTAGTGCTTGCTGCTAAATAACAAGCATTATTATTTTTTAATATAGGATAAACTCTCTCAAAGACCTAACACTAAGCTAGGACACAATGATTTCACACCAATACCACTGTCTTGTCAACAAGGGAGTGATCTGGCTGTGTGAGCAGTGTGTATGACGTCTGTGTTCTGCATACTAATCCACACTGTTTTCCATTGAGTTAGAAAGGTTAGAAAAAAGGAGTTGCCATTTCAGAATTTTGAATTGCAATGTACAATTGTACTTTAAGTACACTTCTCCCTGAAGTAACTTTGGGGGAAGCAGGGTTTCTATCTTAAAACTTTTCATTTTCTCCTGGGAAAAGGTACCACTTTCACAAAGCTAGAGACAGAGACAGGACTAATTTCTCCCTTATTGGATAATGATATTTTGGCTGACTGTTTCTGGATGCAATTAATGTGTAAGAGGACTGAGAGTCACAGAGTCAGAAATGAAGATTTGGAAAGCATCTCAGAGGTCATCTAGTCTAACCTGTATAGAAATTTCTTCTATGACAGGCTCAACAAGTAGGCAACCAACCTTTGCTCGAGGACTTCCAGGAATGGGGAACTTACTCTCTCCTGAGGCAGTCATTCCATTCTTGGACATATCTAAGTGATTTGATATGTGGTGTTCCTTCAAGCTTTCAGTATCTAACTCTCTAAGACTGTAAGTTGTCTTGCCAATTTGCATGTCTTTTATTTATTTTTTTTTTTTGGTGAAGGAAACTTCCTCACCAGGAGCTTTTTTTTTTTTCCTTTTTGGAGGGGGAAAGGCAATTGGGGTTAAGTGATTTGCTCAAGGTCACATGGCTAATACGTGTTTTAGAAGCTTCTTATAACAATGAAATCACAAATCTGGACCAACAAAAAGTTGCTTGGATTACTATAATAATGCAAACTGTTGCAACAGAGTTCTACCATATTGCACACAAAAATTATAACGAAGCATTTTACTTGCTGTACAAGACATAGTTATATAGTAATAAGAGAGTTCTTAAGTGGCTTAGGGGAATCAGTCTATTTACTTCATAGCTGTATCTTGTGTATGAATTCTTGAACATGCTTTTCAATAAAAAATGTGAAATTAATATTCATTTACTCATCTGATTCACAAAGATTTGTTGAGTACTTAGCAATAACCGATCATATATTGCATTCCTCACAACATCCATGTGAGGGAGGTAGTACAAGCGTTATAGCAAGTGACATGCCCAAGGTCACGTAGCTGGTAAGAATAAGAGGTGGGACATGAATGCAGGTCTCTTGATGTTGTCAAATGCTTGTGCTATTACATCAAGCTGCCTCTGTATTCTCTATTAGGTAGAAGTCCCCATTGAGAAGCTAGCAAAGTAGTTGATAGAAACCATGGGTGACACTGAAAACGTTTCCTGTGATGTAGCAACTCATGTATCTGGGTATGAAGTTATTGTTTCTCTGAAGAGCAGTTAACTTCAAAATAGAGTCCACCAACTGAATACAATTTACAAACTAGTGAAGAAAAATTTTCTGTCTCTCTGTCTATCCATTCTCTCCCTCTTCCAATTCATTCTTCATACCACTTTCTAACCTTATTTTACATGATACCCATCTCCTTTATATGTACTTATTTCCAGTTAGGCTGGACTATTCACTCTTTTTTTTCTTTTTTGGAATGGGGAGGCAGGGCAATTGGGGTTAAGTGACTTGCCCAAGGTCACACAACTTGTAGGTGTTAAGTGTTTGAGGCCGCATTTGAACTCAGGCCCCTCTGACTCCAGGGCCGGTGCTCTATTCACTGTGCCACCTAGCTGTCCCTGGACTATTCACTCTTACCCCACTCCTGTTCTGCCCTTTTCTACTTCCCTGAATTTAAGGACATGCTTTACCTAAAATGGACTTTCTCCCTTTGTTGAATTTTTTTTCTTTCAAGTTCAGTTGATATGATGCTTCTTCCATGAAATTTTCCTTGGTTTTCCTTGTTAAATGTGATGCTTCTCTCCTTTGCTCAAAGCACCTTTATGCACTTATAAATAGTCTATCTGGTATTATAATTACGTGTTTGTCTCTCTCTGTGTTAGTGTGTTTTTGTGTATGTTTTGTACTTATGAGATTATAAGCTCCTCAATAGTAAGAACTGAGCTCAGTTTCAATTTTGTTTCACAAGTACCTAGCACTCTGCATCATTGAGAGCAAGCATTTAAAAATGTTTATGTGAATTGAGTTGAAATAAGTAGAAAGAAATCACAGAATGTTAGAGTTAGAAAGGGCCATCAGATACAGAGCATCATCTTATTTTATAGATGATGAAACGAAGACCCAGAGAAATAATGGGCTTGCTTAAGAATGCAGAAGATATCAGTGGCAGAACCATAGCTAGAACACAGGACTTCCCAATTCTCAATCCATGGCTTTTTTCTGGACATAAGGCTACTGGACCATTGAAAGGAGGGAGAGCATCTTTTAAATTGCCATTCGGAGCAATATCATTCTATAGGCATGAAGTTGAATGATTCTCCAAAAAATTCTACTCTGATGCCTCATTGGGGCATGGAATTCTACCATGCTAAAAAAGCTTAAAATATCTAGCCATAGACTGAATCTGTTTTCCAAGAATCAACTTAGATAACTAGGGAGAGGTTCATCACCAATAGGCTGGCCCACAGGTGATGGATTTTTTTTTTTTTGCCACAGCATGAAACAAAGAAAAATTTAAAAATGGTCCTCAGCTTTAGCTTCTTTAATGATGGTGACGGACTGGCAGGAAAGGGGAAAGATGATATTAATCATACAGTTTTTAAGACTTTAATCAACTTTACTTTGTCTATTGATACTTTAAATATATGATCTTTGTCTAATGACCAATGAGTAGATATATTTATGAAGGAGATGAATCATATCAATATTGACCATCTTGCTGCAAATGAAACTAGGAAAAAAGAAAGGAAAATATAATCACATGAAAGTACAGTTTATGGGGCGGCTAGGTGGTGCAGTGAATAGAATACTGGCCCTGGAATCAGGAGGACCTGAATTCAAATCCGGCCTCAGACACTTAACACAAAACTAGCTATGTGACCTTAGGCAAGTCACTTAACCCAAATTGCCCTACCTTCCCCCCTCCAAAAAGAAAAAAAAAAGAATACAGTTTACTAGTATTCTTTCAAGATGGAAATAAATGGAGTGTTGGGTGGGTTTTATCTTGTACTTGAAAGTTGTAAGAAACATTATTTTATGGGATATTTGGTTATCACATATCATGGCACTAATGATAATTATTATGATAAGAATAATGTAGAGATATTCCATAAGATAAGATGGATCCAAATCAATATACATTTGGATATTTGGACTCCAATGTAAAGGTGAGAAAAGGTGAGGATGGGGAAATATAGGGGAAATCATAGCTCAGGAAATAGGAATGAGAGAGGCCGATGACTTATAGATTACCCAGAAACTCCTATAGCATGAGCATTTTCTGAAAGAAAAAGAAGAGAGATGCTGGACCTAATGAGCAACAAACAACACGATAAAGAATGAAATAGTTTATATGTTAAGAGAAAGGAAAAGTTTTGTTATTGATGCAGGATTGCCCGAGTCATCTATCTGTGTACCGCCAGATCATTGCCTTGTAAGAAATGACCTCAGAATTAGTAACAAAACAAAACAAGGTAGAATAATAAGAAAAAGATATGCAATATATCAAAACAACTTAACCTTAAATTAAAAATCGAAATTGGAAATGGACAATAAAAAGGACAGAGACACTGTCTATAAAATTTTTATATAAAAATTTAATCTGTGTAAATGAATTGCCCCAGTAGGAGACCAAAAGAGCCCAGAAAGTACCTTAAACAGTGAGTATCTAACTTCCTAAATGTTAAGAGATGACTGCCAAAGGTGAGGCTGGGTTAGAATATAAACTCATTTGTAAAATCTTACAGAGAAGGATGATAGATGATTAAGAGCAGTATCATCTCATAAAACAGACAGAAGCAATGTGAAGTAAATCCAGTTACAAGCAAGCTTGGCAAGATATACAACTAAGGAAAGTCATTCCAAGGGCATTCAAGTATATAAATGAAAAAAGAATTGTAAACAGAAGAAGAAAGGAAAAGATTTGCAAAGCTCCTCGTAACTATTTTATCCATCAAGGGCAGTGGGGCAACTGGGCTTGAATCCTAGTATCACAGCCACTTATAGGCTTACAGAGGAGGTAGAAATAGCATCAAAGACAAGAAAATGGGGGAAACATCCAGAATGGATGAAGTACATACAGAAGACAACTATGCTGATATAGTAGATTTATGAAGAAAGGGAAAATATCAAAGGTATGGAGAAAAACAACTCAGACCTTTTTAATACTGTAAAGGGAACAGAGAAGAACATCAATTACTGACCCATACACCCACTTTTCCATCTATACACAATCTTTATTAAAGTCATCTATACAAAAACTGAGATCATCCTCAGGAAGATCATTAGTAGAGAAAAAAGAAAGCTCCCCCAAATTATATTCCACAATGAATTGCATCTTTACCATTTCCTAATTAATGGAAAACTATATAGAGAATATAAGATCCTGCTCTCTCTCCTTATCACTTGTTGATTATGAAAATGCATTTGACTCAGTATAACAAAAGGCTACCTTATAGGCACTGTCACAATAAGGTGACTCACATCCATACATCAAAATCATTCAGGATTCATTAGAAGGTGTAACCAAAGAAAGTACTTTGTTTAATAACTTTCTGATAAAAAAATCAAATGAGGCATGAAACAGGGAAATGTATGTTTGCAAAGGTAATCACCACTGTGTTGGAGGAGATCCAACAGGTTCAAGAAGGATTTCTTATGGATAGTAAGGTTCTCCAGGTGCTCCTGTATACAGATGAACCTTTCCTAATTGCTTCAAGCCTGAGGATATTATGAAACCTCCTTGAAAAGATCTGTAATCACTCAAAAGAATTTGGCCTGAACATCCACACAGGAAGTATCAAATGTATAAAGAATGTCTATTATCCAGATTTCAATCTACATTTAGATGGAAACCCTATATAGCTGGTCCATTGGTGTGTAGAATGGTACAGAGAGCTCAGATGGATACTGAGTTGGGCCAGAGTTGGATGGAAGGATAAAAGTGAGCTGCTTACCACCAGGAAATTGCAAAGCTCCTTTAATGACTCCAAGATTCTTAGGAAAGCAAAGATTCACCTTTTAAATATTAGCAGTCTATTGGTGTTGGCATATGATAGTAAGATATTGAAATTAACTGCCTCCAAAGAACCAAAGACAAATATCATGCTGAAGGCATTATGTGAGTAGGCTGCAACACATGACCCCGAAGTCAGTCAAATAGCATTTATTAAGGGTGTACTAGGTAAAAGATCCAGCTAAATGGTGCAGTGGATAGTGTAGTGGGCTTGGAGTTACGAAGACTTATTTTCCTGAGTTTGAATCTAGCCTCAGGAGCCTACTAGCTGTGTGACTCTGGACAAGTCACTTAACCCTGTTTGCCTTAGTTTCTTCACCTGTAAAGTGAGTTGGAGAAGGAAATGGCAAACCACTTTAGTATTTTTGCCAAGAAAACCCCAAATGAGATCACAAAGAGTTGGACATGACTGAAAAATGACTGAACAACACCAGGTAAAAGACATCATCAAAACTTGTGTGATAGGTAAGGAAGATGAGCTAGTGATGTGGCAAGAATGAGGAAATACAGGTGGATAGCCAGAGTACTCCAGGGGGAAAGCAAAGAAAACCTCCAGAACAATGGGTAGACCTCCTTTGACACACCTATGGAAAGGACATAGATAAGAGTGTCTTCAGAGTAAAAATGGATGGAATGTGATCTATATCATTGGTGGGGAGTAATTCCCAAGTTGATAAGATCCCTTTTGCATATACGAGTATTACTTCTCTGAATCCTACTAGGTGGAATGTTTGGGAATGTACTCTTTCTTCAGTGTGACACACATATATACATACATGCAAACACACATATACATATACTGAATATATATACATACTGATTATATATACAGAATATAAATACTAAACAAACATATATAGTATTTTCTTTAACTTCTCTCTGTCCATTTGTATTGCTTCAGCAAAGAGTAGATATTAGCAATAGTATCCTCTGACAAAGTCAGATGCTATTAAAAAAAATTAAAAAGCACTTGTTTTCTTTCTTTTCTATTCTCTCCAACTAAAAAAGAAAACAAAAATCCTTGTAACAAACATGTATAGTTAAGCAAAACAAATTCCCACAATGGATATAAATGTTTGTTTAGTTCTTCAATTTGTGTTACATGAATATAGTGGAGTACTATTGTGCCATAAGAAACAATAAGTGGTATGGTTTCAGAGAAACCTGAAAAGACTTGTATAAAATGATACTGAGTGAGGTAAGCAGAACCAGGATAACACTTCTTTATGACAGCAGACATTTTCAAAGGTCTAATTGAAAATGTATTTGTGTAAGCTTTGAAGAGGAACACGTACTTATTACAAAATCACTAATGACTTATATGACTACTATGTCAAATGGTAAGCAAACACATTATTTAGTAGACAATGGGGAACATTTTACTTAAGCTTTTTGAAAAGAAAAATAATATGTTCAAAGTAGGCCTTTGGCAAACTTTCTCTGGCAACGGTGTGAAGGATGGACTGAAGAAAGTCTAGGTTAGAACCTAGGAGACCAGTTAGAGGATTTTACAGTAGTTCATTTGGAAGGTGATGGGGCCCTGATTTGAATAGTTGCATGGGAGTGGAGAGGATGGGTTGGATGGTATCTAGGAGTGAATAGCATACTATGTGCAAAGACATACAGCTAGCTATACTTCCTTCTAGGAGAAGTATTAAATACATTAAGGTATTTTATATATACTCACCTAATTAAGTTCTTTCACCTTCAAGTCTAGAGGCTAAAAAATGTCTCCACTATGAAGGTGCTATCAGGTGGGAACTCCATTTGTCAGACTCTGTTCTGCTCAATTCTGTTCTGTTCTGTTCAAGCTCAGTCTGACCTTACCATATATATGCCCATACCTTTATGCCCTGGACCTCATGATTAAATTTGCTACTTCAAATAATTTCTGTGGCAGATTAAGATGATTTAATTTGTTCTAGAACTTTGCATTATAGTAATAGTGCAACACAAGCAATACAAAAGATACAATAATTCTGCTGAAATGAACACACTTGATAATTACCATATAATCTTTGGTTGTTCAGTCATTTCAGTCATGTCTGACTCTTTGTGATCCCATTTGAAATTTTCTTGGCAAAGATACTGGAATGCTTTGCCATTTCTTTCTCCAGCTCATTTTACAGATGAGGAAACTGAGGCAAGCAAGGTCAAGTGACTTGCCCAGGGTCACATAGCTATTAAGTGTCTGAGACTGTATTTGAACTCTGGTCTTCCTGACTCCAGTCCCAGAGCTTTATCCACCGTGCCACCTAGCTGCCCGCCATATAGTCTAGGGCTCCTGTTAAAAGCAACTGGTTAAATACCTCCTCCCATTTCTTAGGGATTAATGATCATTCCAACATTACTTTTATTACCACGAAGGGTGAGTTAATCTATTGCTTTAATGCTCCACTTAATATCTCTGTGCTTCTGAATTCCAAGTTATAAACTGGCTTGGCAGATACTCTCTTCCTTGAATACTATGCCTGCTACCTCATCCTCATCCTCATGTACTTTTTAATCCTGTCTCTTTTGGTCCTTACTTGTCACGATTTCCTACCCTTCCATTACACCCTCTTGGGCTCTGGTTTTATTATTAGTAAAATGCCCTTCATATGAGACCAGTGTTCTTCCCTTCCAAATTACTTTTTTTTTTTAAAAAAAAGCAATTGGGGTTAAGTAACTTGCTCAAGGTTACACAGCCAGGTGTTTCTGGGTGGGTGCTAAGTGTCGGAGCCCGGATTCGATCCCAGGTTATCCCGACTCTGGGGCTGGTGCTCTTACTTGCTGTGCTTCCTGGCCGCCCTCCAAATTACTTTTTATATAGCTTGTAGTTGCTTATCTATGAATACATTATATCCCCCAATAGAATGTAAGTTCCTTAAGGACAGGGACTATTTGATCTTTGTATTACAAGCACTTAGCATAGTTTCTGACAAATACTAAGTATTTAATAAATGCTTATTAAATTGAATTGAGTTGAACACCACATCTACTATTTTCATTTGAAGATACTCAGTGAGGGGAAGTCCACTCTTTCCTAAGGCAGTAAATTGGACTTTTGGAGAGCTCTAATCGTTGGGAATTTTTCCTTATATCAAGCCTAAATTTGCCTTTTCAACTTCTTTACATTACTTGTAATCTTGTCTTTTGGGACCAGAAAGAATGTCTCATTATTCTTCCAAATGACAGTCCCTCAAATACTTGGAAGTAGAGATCTCATCCCCCACCCCCTCCCTACTTCTGTCCTTGTCTTCTATTCTCTAGGCTAAAAATCAGCTACCTCAATAGGACTTGAGGCTATTGACCACCCTGCTTCTCAGGAAATACTCCAATTTATCAATGTCCTTCCTAAAATGTGTGATTTAGAACTGAATATAATACTCCAGATTTGGTCTGACCATGACAGAATAGAGTGGAACTGTTGCTACCCCATTCTTGGACACTGTGCCTTTTTAAATGCAGCTTAAAAATGCTGATTACAAGACTTCTCTGAATTCAGAATATGAAATTCAAATGCTTTGAACCTTAGATTACAGGAAGAAAGGTTTTATATGGTATTAGGTTAGCAACTATACATTCACTAAGGGAAAAGGAAATTGGTTTATATAGAGCTAAGAAAAACTGCTCAGCATTTCCTGCTAATTATGCAATAATCTCGAAGGTCCTCTTTGGCTGCCTGTCACAGTGACATATGAATTAGATTATGTTGTAATTTGTTTTCACCTGTCCTCTTTAACCAGTCAATACATCTGTCTTAGCCATGTTGGGTCTAAGATTGGGCTGCGGTAAAAAAAAGAAGAATTTATGATGAATAGTACCAACTTTTCCTTAGGTGAATGGTTTTCACTACAGTAATCAGAGTCATCATCACAGTAGGGAAGTTAGGAAAAAGTTTTTGAATTTATGAAATGTATATTATATATGTACATGTATGTGGGTATGTGTCTTAAAGCATTGCTAGGGTCACCGACATATACATACACACATACATACATACATATATGTATATCAGTGTCACTGGGAACATTCTAAGATTATAAATTGCAAGGGTAGTTTTCTCATTGGGAATTCCCTATGCCAGTGAAATCACCAGTAAATACAATGAGAAATATAGGGCACTGGAGATATAGATATATGATATTGACAAATCTATATATGTACACACACATATATGATGAAGTAGAACATTATGGAAATATCCACTCTGCATGATTGATAGATTAAACCTCTCTGTATGAGGGAGAGAATCTCATGGTTCTATTTTCTTTTTTCTTAAAGACACAGGTCATGGTAGACCTGACAAAAATTCAGAACTGACTTTTTGTGTGTGTTGGCATAACAGACATGGAATTTGGTCTATTTTTTTTTTAGTCAAATAATTAAATAAACTCAGAATCTGGAATAGTACCAGTGAACAACTATTGAGGAAACATTGGTCACTGGTTTGTCATTGTAAGTGGTGGAAACATTAAGCAGAACTGAATTTTAAAAGTTCATTATGATTTGAGGGGAAGGAGGAGAAAGACAGATCAGGTCAGAGCCTGAGCACAGCATGTAATGGGAGAGTTGCTGCAATAATTGCTGTGAGTTATGGGTCTTTTTAAGTGTTCACTCAATGTTTCCATTAATTGTCTTGTTATTATATCCTGGAGGAATTCCCACGATTCAGGGAAAGCAGCTTCTGCGCTTCCACTCTGGCTGGGAATCTTTTCTGTCATGAGGATGGAGTTAAGTCCACGTTTGACTTCAGATTATGTAGTTCTGGGATTGTCACAGGGCTCTTGTGTTGTTTTCTTAGCTTATGTGGAAATTAAGATGCTTCCACTCACAATGAGGAAGGACTGATATAAGTCCATTTTTAAGGAAGGTCATGCTGTCTGAGCCAGTCAGGAGAAATTTAGCAATTATGTAGAATATGTGCTGCTTACTTTTGTGTCTAAAGATGTCAAGGATCCACTTTTAATAGCACATGAAATTTGACTCTTTGGATCAAGGGTGATGATTTCCGTTGAACTATTCATTCTCTTCCTGGTTTCCTCTGTGCCCATAGTGTGCCACAGTCTGTAAGATGTCTGGCCAACCTATGCAATAATCACTGCAGGTATTAAACTTTTGCCCTTCCGTTTTGAGGTATTATAATCCAATGCAAACTCATATCCAAGTGGAGGAGTGTGAAGCACTTGAAGTTTGCCAAGCAATTTCTTTGCCTCATCCTTTGAGGTGGGTGGCGAAAAAACCTTTTACAGACTAAATGAACAATCTGGCTGGACCAATGATGACAAATGCAGGCTTTTTTTCCCTTCTTATTTCTAACATTGTACCTCTTCCATTCTTTTCTCCTATGATTTTTCCTTCTCCCTGAGAATGTATTTGGTGGTATTTGGAGTCAAACTCTCGGAGACACCATCATGTTGTCATATCAGGAGAGAAAGAGGGTGAGCCAATGGACTCTACTGAGGTGCTCATGGTGACCCTCAGCATCTGGAGATGGAGAGGTGAGGGGAAGAGATAAGGGTGAGGTCTGGAATAATAGGTATATTCAACCTTGTCATCATCATAAGTACCTTTAGTGACATCATCTCTAAAGCATTTGTTGTCAGCAAGGTTTAAGAAATGTCAGCCCAGGGGCGGCCAGGTAGCACAGCGAGTAAGAGCACCGGCTCCAGTGTTGGGATGACAATTGGAGATCGAATCCCGGGCTCAGACACTTAGTACCCACCCAGAAACACCTGGCTGTGTAACCTTGAGCAAGTTATTTAATCCTGATTGCTTAGAGGCGGCCAGGTGGCTCAGCGAGTAAGAGCACCGGCTCCAGAGTCGGGATGACCTGGATCAAATCCGGGCTCAGTCACTCAGCACCACACCCAGAAATAACTGGCCGTGTAACCTTGAGCAAGTTACTTAACCCCAATTGCTTAAACAAAAAGAGAGAGAGATTGTGGAACTGAATATTGTAAAAAGTAAATAAAAGTACATAAATTTAAAAAAAAAGAAGAAACGTCATCCTGTAGTAACTGAATTCTAAAAGTTTTTGTCCTCCCCTGTGCCAATAATACACAGCCTTGAACTTCCTGAGGTTAGGGAGATTTCCCTTATTAGTTCTTTCTCATTGGAAAAGTTCAGTTAGCCTCCTCTATTTTCTCTGTTCCATGTAACAAATGCCTGCTAGGCGACAGGCCCATTTGGGGGGCAGCATGGCAGGGTGGCCGGAATGCTGGCCTCAGTGTCCATTAGCCTATAAGCTCTCGAGAGCAGGGGCTGTCCTTCGCTGTTCTTGTTTGTCTTTGATTTTCAAAGGACCAATGACACACTTTTCTTTGCATCTGTGCGCTTAGTGTGACGCCATAGCGACTTCATAACTCTTTATCGACTATCCAGAAAAGCTAGATTTAAATACAGCCCCCGACACACGTTACCTGTGTGACCCTGAGCAAGTTGTTTAATCTTGCCGTGCCCCTGGCATTGGTCTAAGATTGTAAATTGCATGGACAGAGTTTTCTCATTGGGGATTCCCTATGCCAGTAAAATCACTAGTGAAGTCTGATGAGCAATGTACTGTCCTGGGTACTGAAGATATAGGTGTATAAGATAGATGATAAGCAGAACATGTCATTGTGCCAAATGTCACTTTTGCCTCTTTTCCCGCCTCTCCATCATCTCCAGATGCTGAAGGCCACCACAAGCATCCTCAGCAAAGCTTGTCAGCTCATCCTGTTTTCGAGGAACATACAATCTATTAAGTTAAAAGTATCTATACAGATAACTGATCCAGTGGAAAGAAGGAAATAGGTGAAAGTGAAGTCCAGACAAAGGACAAAGAGAATAGATTCTCCCATCTTTTAGACTTCTTCTTTTTCATAGAGTCTTTTCATCCTTTCCCCTATAAAGAAAATTTTACCCACAAATGACTGTCATTATAATAATACTCTACATGGAACCTTCATTCTATTCCAAGTTCATGAAACTAGAAAAGTAGAAATAGGAACATGAAACCACAGAATATTAGAGCTGGAAAGGATTTTCAAGATCATCTAGTCATATACCTTTGATTCATAAATGGCTCAAAAATTCTTATATCTATTCTTGCTTGACCTCTCATAATGACAATCTTGTATTTTTGTAATAACAGAGTGAGAACTGCTCTTCTTGATCTGATACTAACAGGGAGGTGCTGAAATAGAAATGATGGGACTTTGGGGGAGAAACAGAGATTCCATCTAAGAATATGAAGTAGAGAAAAGGAAAGCTGGGCACAGCCTGTCATGCATTCTAGATTTGGGAAGAGTGGGCTAGGTAGTAGCACAATGAGGTGAATTTAGTCAAATAACCAGACCCAAAGAGTGGTCATTAATGACTTGATGTCAACTAGAGGGAGGTATGTAGTGAAGTGTCTTAGTGCTTAGTGCTGTGCTGTTTAATGTTTTTATAAATGTCTTGGATAAATGCATAGACGGGTGGCATACTTATTAAAATTACAGATGATGCAAAATATACCAATATGCTGAATGAGAGATAGGATGTCTTGAAAGGCTAGAATGATGAGTTGAATTTAGTAAAACGAAATTTAATAGGAAATGATTGGGTTTAAGAAATCCACCTCATTAGTAAAAAATGAAGAAGGCTTGACTAGACAATAGATCATATGACAAAAAAAACCTTAAGATTTTAGTGGATTGAAAGCTCAGTATGGGTTAGTAGTACAAAGTGCATATTACTCTGAATTAAGAGAGACATATTGTCTGGAATAGGGAGGTAATAGCTCATTTATATTCTGTCTAATATCTGGAGTGTTGTTTTCAGTTCTGACAGCTACATTTTAGGGAGGCCAAAGGAAAAACCTTTTACAGACTAAATGAACAATCTGGCTGGACCAGATTGGGTCCAGCTGAAAACCACCCAGATGAAGGCAACCAGCATGGTGAAAGGCATTAAGAGCACATCAAATGAGCATCCATTAAAAGAGTTCTCGATATTTTGCCCCAAAAAGATGTAGAAGGAATGTTATGGTTGTCTTGAAGTATTCAGATGGCTGTCATGTGGAAAAAGAATTAGATTTTCTTTTTGACTTGGCCCATGGTAAGAAATAGGAACAATGGATGGAAGCCATAAAAAGCAAGATTTAGGTTTGATGCATGTCTCAATAATTAGAGCTGCCCAAAAATGAAAGAAGCTATCTCAAAAGATAGAAATCTTCATCTAAAGGGGGAAAATGTTGTGAATGTTGCAGAGGATATTTTTAAAAATTCAACTTGTAACACTCATATTTAGAAAACACTTTTTGACCCAATCATTTCATTGCTAGTCCTGTTCTCTGAAAGTGTTATTGAAAATAATAACAAAGATATCTTTTCAAAGACTTGCAGTGAATAGAGCACTGGACTGGAGTTCAAATCCAGCCTCAGACACTTTACACTTAACTAGCTGTGTGACCTTGGGCAAGTCACTTAACCCAAATGCCTTGCTTTTCCCCCTCTCCCCCCCCCCAAATATGCACAGCAGCATGACGTGCTATTGTAAAAACAACAACAGCAACAACAACACAGGGGCGGCTAGGTGGCGCAGTGGATAGAGCACCAGTCCTGGAGTCAGGAGGACCTGAGTTCAAATCTGGCTTCAGACACTTGACACAAAAACTAGCTATGTGACTTTGGGCAAATCACTTAACCCCAATTTCCATCCAAAAAAGCAAAAAACCCTCAAAAACCCGAAAACAAAAATAAAAAAAAACCATGAAGCAACCTAAGAGTTCAACAATGGGAAAATGTTTGAAATGAAATTGTGATACATTAATGGAATGGAATACTACAATGCAATTAAGAGGATATTCTTCTTGGTCATATACGGGTGGGACGAGCCAGCTCTGAGATTCTATGAGGTCTAACTGCTTTCAGTACAAGTCTATCTGAATGTTCCACTGCCTCCTCAAACTTATTGCCTTTTCTCCTAAATTGGTTCTCCCTTTAGACCTCTCTGTTTTTATATGTAGTGCCATCATTCACCACGTCTCCCAGGTCCACAACTTTAGTGTTATATTTTATTTATTTATTTCGTTTTTCTTTAACTTCTCCTATCCAGCTACCAAGTCCTGTTTCAGTTATACAAGCTTCTGCATGAGCTTACTTCTATTTATTCCCACTCCTACTACCATAGTACAGGTCCTCATTCCCACCCACTTAGATTATTGATATAGCCTCCTAACAGGGATTTGACCTTTATTCTCTTCTCACCTACAAGTCATCATTAACACTGTTGACAGAAACATCATTTTATGTATATAGTTATGACGATCTTCTGCTCAAAAATCTTCAATGGCTCCCCATTGCCTCTAGAGGAAAGTTTGAATTATTTCATGTAGCATTCAATGTCTTCTCTGACCTATTGCGATTTTACTTTCTTAACTTTATCTCAGATTATTTCCTTTCCCCTAATTTATACTTTGATCAAATCTCTTCCCTAAATATGCTATATTCTCTCCATCTTATTTGCCTTTGCGCTAGCTCTTCCTTGTGCCTAGAAATGTCTCTCTTTGACTCTTGAATGCCTATCTACTCCTTAAAAGGTCAACTTTGCAGCCATATCCTACTAGGTCTTCCCTTATTGTCCTCCCTCCCCAAAGTCCTTGATAATGACCTCCCCCACCCCAAGCATCAAACAGCATTTTTTCTAACTTTCTAACTCACTTGTCATATAATATATATTATAGTTGTTTGTTAATAGTTTGTGCTCTGTGAGGAAAGTGCTTTGTAAACTTGAAATGTTAAATAATAAATGTGAGTCATTATGATGTTTATCTCCTGACTAAACTGTAAAACTTCTCCTATGAAGACAGGAGCTGTTTTATCTAAGCTTTGCATTTTCCCATTACCTCAAAAAATACTTTCCACAAAATTAGTCCTTTATAAACATTTATGGCATGAACGAATGAATAAAGAACCTGAGGACTAGAGGATTTTGCTATCTTGGATGAAGCAAATGGACTCATGCCAGCACTTGATTTGATGCTAAAAAATATTAAATTCTTTATTTAAAAACAAAGAAATTAAGCAGATTATCTTAGAGAACAGGAGAACTATAATTTTCACTGGTACTTTAACTACAATCACAGGAAGATTAGTTCCTAGTTCCTATAAAAATGTTACCTTTATGAGTCTATTCTATATCATGACATGAAATATGATGAAACTCTACTTTATGAACAAAGGCAGAGTATAATTTGGGGCTAATAAAGAATGACATTCTCCTTCTGGAATATGTGATATTTGGTGAGGTTAGTGGGAGTGTCCATCAAGCAAAATGATAAAACATTTTCCTGAAATTAATGAAAGTGCATGTCATTAAAATGAGATTACAATCCATAAAAATGTAAGGCTCAGAATGTGGAAAACACAGCAAAATCCTTTGTTCTTCTGGATATAATGCACTAGGGAGTCCTAGAAATGATTGCTAACATGTAACCTTCTCAGTTCTTTCTCACACATGGATAAGGAAAGCAGGGGAAAAAACCCCAATCTATAACATATAACATATAAAAGAACAACCAGGAATGTATCCTTTACTTTAAATGAAATATGGTAGAAGAAAGGACTAAATCTTTGGACATGGTTTCAATTCTCATTTTAAAAAGAAGCTATGTTCCCGAGAGGTTAATGCTCTAGAAACATCATGTATACTTAGGGTTGCTAATTAAAAAACACTTCTCTAATATGCTGGGCAAGGTACCATATTACTCCACAAAAGATAACTTGGGAAGACTTAAGGAAACCAAATTGATTAAGTTCATCCTCAGAATGACATATTTTCGGAGGGATATCTAAAGCTGGGTCAACTATGTAGAACATGGGGCTACTAAACCATACATAAGGCTCCCTGTGGGCAGCATATTAACTTAGGAAACCACATATGAACATCATCTATGTCCTGTTCTATTTTTATTTTGTTAAATATTTCCCAATTATATTAAACTGGTTTTGGCTGCACTATGGGGAAGTTGGCAAGACTCCAGCATTTTGGTATGATTTAGTCTTCAGAAAATGAAAAATTTTAATAATTCAGATTAAACTTAAAAGTGTATTGTGTATTCCCCCCCCCCCCCAAGAACTGGTTGTTAAACATTTACAAGTACACTTCTGGAGTTTTGCTAGAGGATACGTAAAGACCTTGTAAATCTCCAGTGTTATATGATTTTCAGAAATCTTCTCTGAGCTATTAAGCTAGAAAAATGTCATAATGAACTGCTGCTTGAAATTGAATAATGGTATACACCTTCTAAAACTGCAATGTACATGTATCTCCACAAAAGTCCTACTCAGATGCCTGATGCAGATAACCATTAGTTATTAAAGGTTACAGCAACAAAGTGTAAACTATATAACCAACAGATTAGATCTTATGTCCAAGGATAAGCCTAGATAAATGTGGAGTTGTATACATACAAAAATACATACATACACACAGGCATACACATATAATTCTTCCACCTTTTTTATAGAAAATGAATGTTGAGCCTTCTTAAATATCTATTTAGGGGTGGCTAGGTGGCACAGTGAATGAAACACTGGCCCTGGAGTCAGGAGGACCTGAGTTCAAATCCAGCCTCAGACACTTTACACTTACTAGCCATGTTATGTTGGGCAAGTCACTTAACCCCAATTGCCCTGCCTTCCCTGTTGCAAAAAAATACCCCCAAACCAAAAAACATCTATTTAAATCGAGCTCTCATGAAATGATTTAAATCCATTTGATTCAACCATGATGACAAATATTTGTTAAATGATTGTAATATATCATGCATCATGATAGTCACTAAGGGAGAAACCCTCCCCACAAATAGAGATTAGACCCTGCCCTCAAATAGCTTATGATCTAGTAGGAGAGATGGCATATTCACACAAAATTTATAGTACAGAAGAAATCGTGATAAGTGTATGAAGGGCACATGCTATGAGAGCTCACAGTGGGGAAAGATCATTTATGACTAGGAGGAAGAAGAAAGGCTTCATAGAAGAGGCGGCATTTGATCTTGATCTGGAAGGATAAGTAGAATTTCAACAGATGGCAATAAGGAAGAGGGAATTTCCAGGTTTGTGGGTTAAAGTATAAAGGCAAGAAAGTGTGGGAGATGGTCATGGAATAATGAAGATTCTAATTTGCCTGGAGTCTAGAGTACATGAAGTAGAAGAGCAAGAAATTAGGCTGCAAGACAGACCAGGGCCACATTCAATCAAATCCCAGGGAAACCAGGTGCTAAGCCTAATCCTTCTTCCTGAGAGGTATTACTATCTGATAATTTGCAGAATTTGGTATGGGGATAACCTTACTAACCCTCATAATGTTCTGAGAAAACATAGTTTTGTGTGAAATTAAATTTATGTACAGACTTAGAAACAATCTTATAAAGAGGGAGATTAGCTAAATGATGTTATGGCAGGATTGTGCTTATTAGGGTAAGGTTTTGCTAGAGTTTATTTTTGTGGGTTTTTTTTTACTGGGTAATTTATTGTAAAATTAACTTTAAACAAAAACAAAGCTGATTAAATTTATATTACATCTAATTACTTCAATATTTCAAGGATCTGTGACTTCATTATTGTAGATACTCTCTACTTGTAGACTGCAATTCATCTAGGCTTTTTTAGGCTTGTCTTAGTGAGCTGCTGAAAAAAAAATTCTTTCCTGGTGACCATCATTCTAGTCTTGAATTGGGTTGGTCTTCAAAATGCAAAAGTCCAGTTTATCACTGGATGCGTAGCCAAAACTTTTCCAGATTTATTGAACTTTCCAGAGTTTACCTTTTCTCTGACAGCACCTTCAAGAACCTCAGACCATCATGGATCATTGGAATAGAGCTATAGTGAAGGTTACAACTAATTAAACTCTAAAAAGTTACCTCTGACATACAGACATCTTTGAGGATTTTTCTCTATGTATTATCTCTATTATTCTCTATGTATTTTCTTCTTTGATATTCCCTCTGACCCAATCCAGAACCAGGACCAGGACTGGGACTTTAACTAGGAAGATTTCATGATGGGTGTTGAAATTTCCCACAGAAGTCAAGAGATTCCTAGTAGGTAGGGGTCCAAAAGTGTTCCACAAAAAACTCCCATTAGGAGAGCAATCAAGATATAGCTCATGAAACTCAAGAGCCAGATGTGGAAAGCATCTTCTAGAGTGGCAGAAGGGTCGAAAACATCCAAGGGGCCCAGTCCAAATGCAGCAAAGTCCAGGATTAGGTTGCAGAAATTAGGTACTAAAGTAGACAATAAGGGTTGATTCTGAATTCTCTTAAGTTTCTGTCTGTGCATGCAAGTTTTTGTGCTCAATTTCATATGACTAGCTGAGTTCTCTGGCTTCCCCTGACTTTTCCCTCGATGGAAAACCCATGATAAAATGCTCCTCACTTCTCTGTAGAGCAGACTAACTCCAAGTGTCAGCAGATACTTCCATTGGGTATCTGTTAGCCTTTGTATTTGTAAATTTTTTTTTCATTTTATGTAGTCATAGCCAAAGTTTATATAGACCTACTTCAGGTCTCTTCTCATTCTTTGAATTATTTTATGTGTCTCTCCATATTTCTTTATATTTCTCATATTTGTGTTCCCTAATAGCTTTAGAATTATGAGATAATATAGGTTGGGACAGTGTTAAGAGAGGTATGCCAGCAGAGTTCACAATGAAATGATTTTTAAGCAGAGCAATTTTAATTTTCTCCAAGAAAATAATGCTCATTAAAAATAAATGCAGGAAAATGGAATGCATTTTTCATTCCCTTGCAGTTGGCCCATGCTCCCTAGTGCTCATTTCCTATGAAGAGGATATAAAAGTAGCAGAAGACAGACATGAAAGATCCAAAGGAATGTAGGAGAAATATGGGTGTGTAATTGAAGAAATTATATGTCTGACTTTTATGCCTTTAATTTAGGAAGTTAGTGGTTTAAATCACCTATTTCCACAATTTAAGTCATACACAGAAAGTCTGTGCAATAACCACATTTAAGCAGAACTCTGCCACCCATACTGAAGATAAGTGGCACTTTATCTCACTTCGTAGAAACATTTGAAAAATTCCAACAGTCAGCTTGCACTGTCAGTGGTCTCCTCTAGAAATTCTTGCCTTTGGGATGCTTTCTATTTATTTATTTGAAACCAACCATACTTCTGTCAGTAAGTATATTTTTAAGTATTTCAGCTGAATTCACAGCTGACGAATGCAAGCACAGACATTCTGGTAAAAGGCATGTTGTTGGTGTCTACACAGGGGCACCAAATGGAATCTGATTTTTTTTTCTTGATCCAGACTACACGGCATCAAGATATGACCAGTTCAAACAACTGAATGGTCATTGGAATAGTCTCATCTAAAGGTTGAACTAATTGATTCATTGGATAGTGGTCTAATCTACTGGGATTTAGACATCAGTAGAATGAGGAATATTACTTAATATATCCGCAGGTGAGTAAGATTCATAGATTACTCCAGGGATAAATAAGATGGATCATTCTTAACCAAATGTTTCAAGGTCAAAGTGGCCATATGATTTTTCCTTGTTCCATAATACTTTTCAACTGTATGGGAAAGAAAAGAAAGAAAGAAAGAAAGAAAGAAAGAAAGAAAGAAAGAAAGAAA
>NW_027186304.1:34423691-34442305 GCF_028583685.1 Petaurus breviceps papuanus | reverse complement strand
AAAGAAAGAAAGAAAGAAAGAAAGAAAGAAAGAAAGAAAGAAAGAAAGAAAGAAAGAAAGAAAGAAAGAAAGAAAGAAAGAAAGAAAGAAAGAAAGAAAGGAAGGAAGGAAGGAAGGAAGGAAGAAAGGAAGGAAGGAAGAAAAGAGAAAGAAAGAAATGAAGGAAGGAAGGAAGAGAAGGAAAGAAAAGAAAGATAAACCAATAGAAATATTTTTTTATCGCACCTAAGTCTTGGCTAATATTAATAAACCTGATTAGAATGTATATAATTATATTTTGTTCCATGTTTTCAAAAACACAAAAGAAAGCATTTCATGGCAATAAAATGGAAAATCCAATGGATTTCTCTACTCTTGATCTCTCTTTCACCAAGTCAATGCCTTTTATGTATTTTCCCTAAAGTCTATCCTTTTGCTCAACTCACTTGTCACCATAGGGTACCATCAAGGGTCTACTTATTTGGACACACTAATACACTGTTAATGTATCCAACCATTCTAGAAAGCATTCTGGAACCAGATACCATATAACTATTCTGTTCATACCCTTCTACTCAGTGATATCACTACTAGGCTTATGCCCTAAAGAGTTGAAAGAAAGAAAGAAAGAAAGGACTCATATATCAAAAAATATTTATGGCAGTACTTTTCACAGTAGCAAAAACCCAGAAACAAGGAATTTTCCATCAATTGGGAAATGGTTGAGCAAATTATAATATTTGAATATAATTGCTTTGTAAGAAACAATGAAAAGGATAGATTCAGGGATACCTGAGCAAATTTGTATGAACTAATGGAGAATGAATTAAGTAAACCTGGAAAACAATTTTTACAATAATCACACCCATTGTAAAAGAAAACAACTTTGAAAGAATTAAGAACTTTGATAAATTCAGTGAACAGACATGAATCCAGAAGGCCAATAACGAATCATATCTCCTAAGTCTTGATAGAGAAATGATAGACTAGAGGTACCACAATGAAACACACATTTTCTGAACTAGCCAATGTGTAGATGTATTTTGCTTTACTATATACTTGTTTGTTACAAAGAAGAGTGTTTTAAAATTTCTATTTATTTCTTGTTTGTTGAGATATCTTTGTGGGAAGAATAAAAGTGGTATCATAAATGACAAGAAAAAAAGAGTATTAATGAAATATTAAATATCCATTAGTATGTAGATACCACTGCTAGGTATATACCCCAGGAAGATCAAAGACAGGTCTCACATATACAAAAAAATGACAGCAACAATTTTTGTGATAGCCAAGATATAGGAATAAGGTAGATGCTCATCAATTGGGGTATGGCTAGACAAGTTGTGGCACATGAATATAATGCAATATTATTGCACTGTAATAAACAATAAATATGAAGAATTCAGAGAAGCATGGAAGATTTTTATGAATTAGTGCTAAGTAATCAGAACCAGGAATTACAATAAAGCACAGATTTCCAAAATATGTAAAGAAGAAAAAAAGAAAAGGAGGTGGAATGTTATAGCATCATAATGATCATGGTTGGCTTTGGAGATGAGATGAGAAAATATACTTACTGGTATTTACTGTGAACTTACCACTAAAATTCTCTGTGTTCAGGTCAGCATGACTTTAGTCTTCATTCACTCTAAGAGATAAGGATAGAAACTGAACTCCTGGGACTCCATTGATATTCAGAACTCCCAGTGTGGATATACCTTTCATCTTCAAATTATAGTATTACTGACTTGCCTAGAGCACCAAGAAGTTAAGTGATTTGCCTATGGTCCCACAGCCTATACAGACTGCATCAGAAGCAGGACTTGAATGCAGATTTTCTTTGGCTCTGAGAATGTTTCTCTCTCCTCTACACCATGTTCATTGAACTCATTAAATTTCTCTTGATGTGTTTGACACTCTGTTAGGCATTGTGATGGGTACAAAAAGAGTAAAAGATGCGATCTCTGCCTTTGAAGAATTTAATTCTATTTCCTTCAGCAATTTCCTACGATGCACTTTGGATATGAGGGGGTACTTTGTCACTATGAACTTGAGAAAGGCACTTCCTATATTGGGCCTCATTTTATCTATCTGTAAAATAATATAATCTTTAATCAAAGGATTTGTTCTGTAAAACTTGGACTCAGTCAAAAAGCCACACCCAAGGACCCAGAAGGCCACAAGTTCCCCACCGCTGGACCAGATGTTTTCAAAGGTCCCTTACACCTCTTATACCTCTAAGTTGACCTGTGAGAATTCCTTCCACTATTACAGATTGTTTTTATTGTTGTTCAGTCTTTTCAATTGTGTCTGACTCTTTGTGACCCCATTTGGGTTTTTCTGGGCAAAGATACTGGAGTGGTTTGCTATTTCCTTTTCCAGCTCACTTTGAAATGAGGAAACTGAGGCAAAGGATTGAATGACTTGTCCATTGTCACACAGCTACTAAGTGTCTAAAGCTGGATTTGAACCCCAGGGCCAGCACTTTATCTACTGTACTACCTATTTTCTCATTACAGATTTTTATGGATTGTAGTGGCTAAAAAATTTGCCATATAGAAGTCAGCTTTTTGGTAATGAGACTTTACACATTTAGTGAGTCTGGTCCTGGACAAAAAGTCAGTTGCTAGGCCTATAATGAAAGCATTTACAACTTGGTATGGCTCACCAGAGCTTATAGCACTGGCCCTAGCCTTTGGAATCCCAGAATCACCTCCAAACTACAATGAGACAGTAGAGTGGGACTTTAGTGGGGACTTCTAGAAAAGAATAACATCTCTTCCTTCAAGATGAACCATCTTTTTTAATGTATTAACTAGCTAATATATCTCCCCTCCAAAGTAATTGAATGCTTTGACATAGTTACAATGCACAGGTCTCTCTCTCTCTCTCTCTCTCTCTCTCTCTCTCTCTTTTTTTGCCTTTTTGGAGGTCAGTTGGGGTTAAGTAATTTGCCCAAGGTTACACAGCTAGTTTTTTTTTTTGTGTGTGTGTGGGTGTTAAGTGTCTGAGGCCGGATCCGAACTCAGGTCCTCCTGACTCCGGGGCTGGCACTTTACTCACTACGCCACCTAGCCGCCCCAATGCACAGGACTCTTGAAGGCCATTTATGACGACTTTGATGGAGGAAATTTCTGATAACATTGAAGAACAATAAGAAAAGATCCTTCTAATTAGGAAGATCTCTCAGAGTCATAGGATCTCTTGAGTTGAACATCATGAAGTCCAATCTTGTGTAGGAAAATCTTCTGTAATATCCCAGACAAGTAGTCACCTAATGGCTAAGTGAAGGCCTCTAGAGATGGGGGACTCTCATTTACTAGCTTGTACTATTATTATTTGTTTATATCATCCATGACCCACTATAATATAAGTTCCTTAATAACAGATGATAAAAAAATCAAAGCTTTGCGTCTCCAGTGCTATCTAGCACAGTTATTCACACAGAATAAAACTTAATTAATACTTACTAACTTCGATTAGATTTGTTAACCTTAGAGGAGTTTTTGGAGTTTGCTTCCTTGAAGGTATGGTTTGTGTCTTTAAAAAAAAAATTCCCAACCCTAGCACCATGTTTTATGCAGAATTAAATAGATAGATATACATACGTAGATATATGTATGTATGTACATATTTTTAATTGAATTGGACTCTCAAGTCAGTTCACTCAACTTCTGGACAGATATTATCATTGGCAAGTTTTTCCATATGTTGAGCCAAAATTTGTCTCTCCCTAACTTCTACCCATTGCTTCTCATTCTAATTCTGCCTTCTGAGGTCAAACAGAATCTCACACCACATGACTGCCTACAGGGGTGTGGAACCAGCAGCCTCGAGGCCACCTGTAGCCTTCTAGGTCCTTGGGTGTCCTTGCCTTTTGCCCGAATCCAAGTTTTACAGAACAAATCCTTTCGTTAAGAGGATTTGTTCTGTGAAGTTTGGATTCAGTAAAAGGGCGGCACTTGAGGACCTAGAGGGCCACAAGTGGCCTCGAGGTCACAGGTTCCCCACCCCTGGTACACATTGCATAGAACCTCCAAGTAAGGATGAATTTGAGAGCCTCTCGAAGTCCCTGATCTTTTCTGGGTGAACCTGACCCAGCAGCAGTGTTTTCATGTGGCTCCATGATCTGCTGGGGCCAACAAGTCTCCTTGTCATTGGTTGCTCAGGAAAAGATAATTGTTTGCAACGAAAGCTTCTTCAGTTTATCAAAATGCAGTTTGCAGCCCTCCTACTCACTCCCCTCAGTCCCAGACTGACTACTTGTTGTCTCCCCCACAAACATGTGGGCCGGTTCTTGCTACTTCTCCCCATGGAACAGGAATTAGAAAGGAAAAGAAATTGGTTCCAATTGCGCTTCATCTGGATGGGTGTTTACAGCTGTGTCCCAGGGGTTGTTTTTGGGCAGAGCATTCTCAGAGGCAGAACATTTTATACTATAAACTTCACTGATTATATTATTCTGTGAAGAGTCAAAGTCCAGTTACAAATTATGTCGAGTAGCCTGACCTTGAAGTGATCTTTTTCTTTTCCTCTTTTTTTTTCCTCCCTGACTTCCATCAGAATAACGAGTCTGGCTAAATTCCTGTTTTCTTTTTCTTTTTCATATATGGAAGCTGGATGCCCCCGTGTACAGGTGGCATATAGGTATTGTTTCCAGGACTTATATAACCCACAGGCCTGACTCCATTCCACCCATCCCCATAATAATATTAAACAGCATTTGATTCAGAAAAGTGAAAACGTGATTGTCGCTTTTGCCCCCACACTGCGATGAAATTCCAGGCTTTTATGTGCAGGAAGCTCTGTGTTGATTTTGGCTCCCCCACGGGTTAAAAATCTTGTTTAAATGTTGCAGACTTAGAATCCTCTTTGAGGTTTTGCTGTGTTATTTTATAGAAAGGCTTCTGCCTGATTATTTACAGATGCTGTCTCTGAGAAAGATGAAAATAGTCCCACTCTTAGCTTGGAGATTTGGACTTAGACTTTCTACTTTTTGGTACAACCAAAGGACAGCTCAGTTTGAGCCTAAAGCTTTCCTGTACCTTAACCTAAATCTCTGAAGAGTTCTTCTGATACCACAGACACCATGGTTTCTGTTGACTTAAATTCAGCCAGGCAAGGAATTGGGCTATCAGGACATCACACTTCATTTATTAACATCACAGAAACTTGTGGGATCCCTAGGCTACCACTTACTTTTGAAAGATGTTCTTGTAAATGGCCACGGCAGCCTTCCAGGCAAGGGAGGAGATGTTAAAAGGTTGGTCCAGTCTTGAAGGACCACACCCCATCCCCACAACCCTATCCTTTTTCAAAAGATGGATGGTGCTGAATTTGAGAAAGGGAACCAATGCATTCTTCCTTGGTTCTTATATTTTCCCACTAAAAAAAGATTGGACTTGAGCCTCTGCTTGCTGGATCTGCCTGTATCACCCAAGGAAGTTAGCTATCTTCTATATTCTCATAGATCTTCAATGCAATTAAAAAACCCTACATATTACTTATATTCTCTGTACAAAATACAGCACTATGGATAGGGATAAAATAAACAAGACACAGATCCTGCCTTCAGGGAACCAGACTCCACAAGTTCCCTGGAATTTGTTCTAGAGTTGGAAAATTTATTTCAAGTTAGTGAGTATTTATTCATTTCTACTCTGTTCAAGGAACTGTGCTAGGCAACATTGGAGATACAAGATTAAAAAACAACAACCTAAAAACCACCCACATTCTAGTCTCAGAGAACTTTAAATCTCATAGTGGGCCATGAGTGATGCAAGCAAGTAATTATACTATAAATTAGTAAATGATAACGAATAGGGAAAGAAAGAGTGGCCTCAGAAATCTGAGGAAAGAATGAATATTTCTACTGGGGGGAGGGGCGATCAGGAAGGGTTTTATGTAGGAAGTATAATCAGAAAGGTAGGGCACTTGATCTGTGTTTTCATGTATTGTATGTATTTCTGGGGAAAGTCTTCTGTCAATGGGCTATGCTTAAGCTGCTTGAGGTCTTAGGCCAAGACCAAGCTAAAGGGCTAAGAAATGATAACCTTGTGTTACAAAGTCAGTAATGGTTATGCTTTTCATAGTACCTTATGAACCCCTCTCTATTCTCTTAGGAGTATATGAATTAAAGGTTGCATGAGCCTTGTAGTTAGTGATGGAGACCCTTATACATCATGGGTGGGGAACCTGTGGCCTAAGTCCTTGGGTGAAGACTTATGAATAAGTCCAAGCTTTACAGAACAAATCCTTTTATTAAAGGGATTTGTTCTGTGAAGTTTGAATTGAGTCAAAGGGCCACACTTGAGGACCTAGAGGTCCACATGTGGCCTTGAGGCCACAGGTTCCCTACCCCTGGGCTAGACCTTGAAGGATGGGAAGTATTCTAAAAGATAGAAATGGGCTTCGTGGGAAAGAAGAATCCCTTCTAGTCCTCAGGGGTAGTCTGCACCAAAACATGGAATCTGGGGATGGCAGAATGAGAATGGGGAACTGGGAAGAGTAACCGTTGGGATGGAGTAGAGAGTATGTTCAGGTGAAGTAACATCAGAAAACTGGAAAGTTAGGTTAGAGTAAAACTGTGGAGAGCCTTGAACGACAGTCTAAGGAGTTTGCATTTTCTTTGATAGGAGGCAACAGAAGGTTTTTGACCACAGGTGTGACATGTATCAACGATTCCCACATCTATATATTCAACTCTAGATTCTCTCATGAGTTCAAGTCCCTCATCAAAAATTGCCTAGTTGATATTTTGAACTGGACCTCACATAGACATCTCAAACTCAATGTGTTCACAACAGACTTTCTTCCCAAACCTAACCCTCTTTTGAGCTTCCTGATTATAGCTCAGCATACCATCATAACTCTAGGCAAGAGGTGATAAAGGCTCATACTAGAGTAACTGTGCTATGAGTGAGGAGATAGAAGATAGGTCCAAGACAGAAGAGATGTTAAGGAGATGGAAATGATAAGACTTGGTGACTGACTGGATGGAGTGAGGGGGAATAAGTGCACACAGTAGGAGCTTCATAAACATTTGCTGAATTAGTTGATATAGCTGTGTTTCTTTTCAAGGGTAAGCAATCACAAACCCTCCCACAAATGACTGATATTACAATTTTTAAAAATTATCAGCCCTGGGGCAGCTAGGTGGTGGTGAGGTGGTGCAGTGAGTAAAAGCCCTGGCCTGGAGTCAGGAGGACCTGGAATCAGTTCCGGCCTCAGAGACTTAACATCCACACAAAAAAAAACTGGCCATGTAACCTTGGGCAAGTTACTTAACCCCAACTGCTTTAAAAAAATTATTATCCCCCCTTTCCCCACTATTTCTAGAACAACTTCAAATTTTTGATATCACTATTGAATTTTGGAAAGTAGAACTGGATAAATGACTGGAACATGCTAGGTAAAAGAAACCCTTCTTCTATCCCCTTCCTCCTGCCTTCAAATTCCATAGAGCAATGGGCAAGTTTAAATAGTATTCATGTAATAATCTGGAGAGATTCCAAACCCTGTGAGATATGGATAAAGTGGGAAGATGAAATAAAACAAAAGATAAAATAAAATAAAAATTAAGTACTGAAGACTATGACAATACCAGGCAATAATATGACAATGATTAACTTCATTATGGTGTTTTTAGGGTGGATTGGTGAATGCTGGAGAAGAGCTTTGAGAAGCTTGAACTAAGGGAAGTATAGAAACAGAAGTTATTATTAATTTATGAATTATTCCACATGGCTTATAGCATGCACTAGTGAAAATCTGCTGAGTATAACAACCAATAATGACTTGGCTATTCCACTATAGTTCACATTTAAATTTTTTTTAAGTAAACAAAAATTTAAGCAGGAACTTTTTTTGCGTTCTTAAAGTCTGTTGGGGAAGTTAAGTGACTTGATTAAGTTCACACAGGTAGTAAACCAGGATTGACATTCACTTCTTTTCTCTACAAAGTCAGTGGTCTTTCTACTGTGACAGCAGCCTTTGCAGTTGCTGTCCTCAATGAAGCCTCATCAAGGTTGTGCACTGGTTTCCTTAAAACCTGTTTGGGGGATGGCAGTAGGATGCTTTGGTAAGCATGAGGAGTGGACAGGGTAACTTGCTTTAAACAAAGTACAAAGTTATGGATTTCAATGGGCTTAGCCAAAACACAAACTGTACAGAAAACATTGTTACACATTGGCTTCACTCCAGGTATCTTCCTGTTACTGCTGTTTTGCTGAACTCTTCAAACCCAGTCTCCATGCCTAGGAAGAGCTAAGCCTGTACATAGTATGCTAAGGATTGGGGGGGGGGAGTGGTTCCCTTCCTGGAGCTTATATTCTCTGGGAGACCACAACATGTATACAAATAAATTTCTTAATTTGAGGTGGAATAGAGCACTGTTGAACAGGAATCTTAAAAAAGAACAGAGAATGATCTAAAAAAAGAACATCATATTTAGCTAGTAGGACATTGTTGGCAATCTTTGAGAAAACATTTTTAACTGAGTGATGGGGTTGGGTGCCAGATTGGAAGGTATTGTGAAGAGAATCATGTAGGGGTGGGGAACCTGGGGCCTCAAAGCCACATGTGGCCCTCTAGGTCTTCAAATGTGACCCTTTGACTGAATCTAAACTTCACAGAACAAATCCCCTTAATAAAAACATTTGTTCTGTAAAATTTAGACTTAGTCAAAAGGCTGCATGGAAGGACCTAGAAGGTCACATGTGGCCTCAAGGCAACAAGTTTCCCACCCCTTTAAGTGGAGACTATGAGTATGGACTACTTTTTCCAACTGTTGGGCTGTGAAATTGAAGAGAGGTAAAGGACTGTGTCTTGAAAGGGTGCTAGAGTATGGTGGACATAATGCCCCTGATGGTCACTTGAACCTCAGAGTTCAGAAGATCTGGACTCAAAACTGACTTCTGCTACTTCCTACAGGTCTTGTTTTCTCCTTAGTTATTAAGAAGGTTAAATTGATTTAAGGAAAGCCAAGAACAGAGAAGGGGGATGGTGGAGAGCCTCTCAATAAAGAAAAATGTAGGAGAAAAATAGCACCAGAACATACTATAATCATTCTTGATAATAAAAAAAAGATATATAAAGAGTTTAGGAAGGAGGCCACCATGCTGGCACAGGAGCATGATGTAATACAGTGATAGGGGAATTTAAATATTCTAGACATCTATTGGAGGTTGCTTCCTGCCTAAAAACAGAGCCCTTAACTTCTAGTCTTGCTTTAATGATAATTTATTCCTTTAAAAGATGGAGAAACCAACAAGAGGAAATTTTATTCTGGATCTGATTCTCATTAATGCAGAGGAACTAGTTACTGGGGTGGAAACAATGGGAACTTTAAGGTTGGTGGGCAGTGACCATTACCTCCTAAATTTTGTGCCAGAGAAGGAGAGGAAATCTAGGCATCACCAGGAATGTATCCTTGATTTGGGGAGAATTGATTTTAAAGGCTACAGGGGAAAGATAGGAAGGGCACTATGGACTCAAATTCTACAGGGAGAAAGAAGTCAGAGCAGGAAGGACGACAAAATTTTAAGTATGGGACTGGGAAGAAACAAAGGGAAAATTCTGATGAGGAAGAAAAGGACTTATTTGAAGAGACTGTTGTGGATTCTCAGAGAACTCATAACCAATTTGGATCTTAAAAAGATACGTACAGAAGACAGAAGCAAGGGTAGGTAACTGAGAATGAATACAAAAGTATGTCAGAGACCTAGAAGAAGATTTTCATAGGATAAAACTCAGAATGAGCAATGGCTAATGAAGAAAGCTTTGAAAAAAATTGGTTCAGGACCTTGTTTTTCAATGGACAGTCTTGGATTAGTGGTATAAAATCCAATAGAAACTGGTCTCTGTGGGATTATTATTGCCTTAGAAAACCTCAAATTAACATTATCTATGTTGTATTGTATTTTTATTTGTTGTGTTAATAATTTTTCAATTACATTTTTACTTTTTGGAGGGCAATTGGGGTTAAGTGACTTGCTCAAAGTCACAGGGCTAGTTAAATGTTAAGTGTCTGAAGATGGATTTGAACTCAGGTCCTCCTGACTCCAGGGCTAGTGCTCTATTCACTGCACCACCTAACCACCCCTTTTCAATTTACATTTTTATCTGGTTTGGGTGGTACTCAGGAGCTTTGCCATTGTTGGATGCCCATGGCCTCCAGTTTGATACTCCTGGCTTAGAGTGGCCTGTAGGCACTGAGTCACACAGCCAGTATGTAACAGAGGGGCAGAACTTGAACCCCAAATTTTTCTGACTCAGAAACCACCTCTCTATGCCACAGACCTTGTTCTGGGAAAACTAAGCATGACAAAGAGGGGATTAATATTTAGCGTAAGTAGAGGGAAAAGAAGGATCAAGAAAAGGGGTAGAATTCTTTTCAGATGATATGTACATGTAAAGAAATGATGATAACGGAAGCAGGAAAAAGTCCAAACTTATATTTATTTCATTTATTTTCTTTGCCAAGAAGAAAACAAAAGAAAAGGAAGTTTTTTCCAAAGAAAAGAAAGGGTTAGAACCAAAATGGCTATTAGGGAGATGGTACATAATATGGGCAGCTAGGTGGTACAGTGGATAGAAGCCTGAAGTCAGGGAGACTTATCAACCTGAATTCAAATACTGCCTCAGATACTTACTAGCTGTGTGACCTTGGGCAAGTGACTTAACGCTATTTGTGTCAGTTTTTCATCTGTTAAAATGAGCTGGAGATGGAAAAGGTAAACCATTTGTGAGGCCACAAAGAGTCGGACATGACTGAAAAGAGACTAAACCATATCAACAATAATTTAATATAAATATAAAATGGTTAATAGGGAGTTAATAACCAACATAAATTGGAAAAGGTCACTTAGCAGCCCTTGATGAGTTAATCTCACCTGGCTCCAATGAACAATATCCTTAGGTAATAAAAGAACTGGCGAATGTGATTACAGAATTGCTCTCAGTGGTATTTAGAAGATTGTAGAAAATGTGAAAGGAATTACAGGACTGAAGAAGGGTAGATTTGTTCCAATTTAAAAAAAAGAAGAAGAGAATAATCTAACTCTAGACCAGGAAACATCACTTTGATTTCTGAGAAAAATCTAGAACCTATTATTAAAGAGATGGTTAATGAAGGAAAAAGAAAGAAGCAGCAATTATAAATAAAAGACCTGGATGACTTTAGTAAGAACAGGTCATGTCAGGCTAACCTTATTTTCTTTTTTCTGACATTATTACTATATTGGTAAATTAAGGAAATTGTAGATATTGTATACCTGGATTTTAGCAAAACATTTGATGAAGTATCTCATGTTATTCTTGTGGGAAAAAAAAAACTGGAGAAACGGAAGTTAGACAATAATATAATTATATGGATTAAAAACTAGTTGAATGGCTGGATTCACAGTGATGGGGTTTGTTTTGTGAAGTTTGGATTCAGTCAAAGAGCCGCACTTGAGGACCTAGGGCCACATCTGGCTTTGAGGTCACAGGCTTCCTATCCCTGGATGGGAGCTGTGGTCCCTTTCACTGAGTGTGTGATTCTGTAATCTATCAAATGAGGATGTAGACTCCCTCCACCTTTTAGAGGATGAAACTATCCTTAAAGTAAGACTAGAAATAGTTAACTACTCTGTTTTAGGAGCAGCAGATGTCTAGTTAATTAAAATTCTCCCATCACTACCATATTATGCCCCTGTGCCAGTCTTGTGGTCTGCTCTCTGTATAGGAGAGATGTAAGATTCCTTCTCTCCATTCCATTCTGTGATCCTGTGATTTCGAAAATAAGAGGTTAATATGTATGATTTCTAAGGTTTCTTCTAGCTCGAATTTCTAAGATTCTAGATATCTATATTTCTGTCTTAGTGTCTATTGGGAAAATAGAGATTGCAGGTTTGTCTATCAACAATTTGGTACATAACAATTATATCTTTAGCATACTCCTAAAGTACTATACAGTGTGTAATTCATGTAATCTATGGGAAATGTATAGTGTTCTTCTGGAATCAGAAGATCTGAGCTTTAAACCTGACTCTGTTAGTCATTACTTATTTGGCCTTGAGCAAATTGATTTACCTTCTAGGCTCTTCATTTCTCTTCTATAAAAGTCAGAAGGTTGGACCAGATGACTTGAAATCCTTTCCAGGTCTAAATCCTATGACCCTGTGTTGCATAATACTTCTACTAAAATAGCCTTTTGAAAATATTTCCTAACTCACTAAAGTATACTTTGAAAAACAGGATTTTCCTTGTTCATGTGACGATTTTGAAATTTTCTTTTTAAAAAAATTTTTGTCACAAGGAACTGTTCTCTGGGAGAGAAAAGGGGGAGTTGTAAAGGGAGTACTATGGGTAATGTAAAAATAAAAGATATAAAAAAAGCTAATTTAAAAATAAATTAGAAACTTATGTTACATTCCATAAATACTGATTAACCTAATACTATGTACAGAACATTGTGCTGAGGGAGACATAATATGTAGATGAGGCGTAATCCTTGCCTTCATAAGACTTGTAGTCTAATAGGATATGTGATATACAACTATAGCACAAAATAATACATAAATACTTAGGAGAGATTTAAGTAATGTGCTATGCAAAGTCCAGGGAAGGGAGAGGAAGCCATTATTGACTAGGGAAATCAGAGAAGACTTCTTAGAAGAGGTGTCATTTGATATACTTTTTAAAGAATAGTTAGACATTCGGCAGATTAAAAATTTATAGTAATATAGTATTACAGACAAAAACTATTGCTAATTATATGTACATGCTCATGTCAATCTATAGATCTAGTTCCATATATAAAAATTGTCATTGAAAAGTAAATTTCAAGTGATATCTTGATTTCTATTTGCATTATTCTTATAGAGTTATGTAAACCTTAATTTTATGTCCATACTCATATGGAAAAGCATTTTTAAATGGCTAAAAACTGAATAACAGAGTGCATTCAATTCAACAAATACTTATAAAGTATCTGTTATGTGTCAAGCATTATATTTACAAATTAATTTTTCTTTAAATGTCCATTTTTGAAAATCCACAGGCCCAAATTTTAAAACTCTTTCAATATATTAACCACCAGCTTTGTGGGTTAAATAGGAAGTAAAACCCTGGATTTGTAGTCATGTCCTAAATCCATGGAGAAAAGTCTAGTCAAAGTGGTTGGTAGTAAGGTTTGCTGGGATTAGATGGACCAGTAACAACTGAACTGCCAAATCAGCAACCATCAATGTAATGTACTGCCCATTCTGTGTACTAGAGCCCAGCCATGTCTTGTCTATGCTGTGTCAAGCGAAGAGTTGGCCATTAGTAATTTCAAGTACAAAGTAGTAATATTTCTAAATTGTTAGATGCTCTGTGTTTGAAATTTTGTAAGACAGTGTGGTTTTTCACTAGCCAGGATCCAGCCCTTAAGCCAGGGTTTGCTCTTTTTGTTTTGTTTTGTTTTAGGTTGGTTTTCTCTTTTTTGGTAGTGAAATACAGAGTAAAAGCAAAATGATAGTCTAGGAAGATAGAGCATGACAACCTTACCTCCCTCCTTAGTTTTTGTGCTTATTTAGATTCATTTGCATGCCAGCCCAGAGAGAATTTTAGAAGCAAATGGGTTTCTTACCCAGCTTCCACAAAGCTTTTGTCTGGAGAGAGGATGTGGAGAGAAGACCAAAGAAATCAATTTGAAGGGCATATAATTCCTTTAAGGGATTAAATGAGTTACAAGGACTTTCTAATTCTAAATCAGTAGTCACTCTGGACTTTGATTAAGGCACAAATAAGGGTAATTGAAAGGAAAAACTTAATCTCAGGTTGAAATTTGTTTGACCCTTCCTTAGTTGGATATGGTGGCTCATAATCTCTTTATAACCAAAGAGCTGGCATTTATTATCAGTTGTTATCAACTAAAGTCTTTCTAGTCACAGTAAGCTCATAGATATGTGCCAAGATTGTAGCAAGTGGGCCCTGAAGAGATGAAATCTAGAAATTGGTAGTAGGGAGCAAGATATAATACCTACCCCAAGATCAATAGGGTAATGCATCCCAGTGGAAAGCAAGGATGATGCCAAGCAGAAAGTAGCAGAGGGAGGCATGAGGATGTCATGAGTTTAACTGGTTATGAGTATATCTAGGCCATACATATTCTCAGTGTATGTGTCGTGGCCTCACCGGGTCTTGGTGTGTGCCTCTTCACACATGTTCCCTGGTCGCAGGTGCTCTCTCTTTGTGTGCCCTTCATGCTTGTTCCTTAGCCACACGTGTTCTCTGAATGCGTGTCATCCCACTAGTGTTAAGTAACCAGCGGGAGAGTATATATGCTAGGTATGCACAGGGGAAACTTTCCTTAACATTTTATTTGCTATGACATTTGATTAAATATCTTTTGTTTGAACTAGAGCAGTATTTGCACTATGGCTAGCTGATAAAAGTAAATACAATGGTAGGAGTGCATGAGTTATGATTTTAAGTGGGTGTTGACACATGGAATATATATTACCTAGAATGGTTTCTCTGGAGATTCACATGTGAGAAGGGAATCATATATGAATTCCTATTTTTTCAAGTCCCTATTGGTCTTGTCTCTTCATTGGGTTGAGCGGATAGGTACATTTAATATTCTTTTGGCACTCTGTACAAAAGGGGTTATTCATTTGACTGAATTTGGATTAATGAATTAACATGATCAATTCAAACAGTCAAACTGGATAATTCAGAAGGAAGGTGTAATAAGAATGTAAATTTTGAAGATCTTCCCTGCCCCTAGGCTAATGTGCACCTGAAGCCTGGGGTGGGAGGCTTGTTTTTCAGTAGATACAATGTAATAAGAATATAAATTTTAAAGATCTTCCCTGCCCCTAGGCTAATGTGCACCTGAAGCCTGGGGTGGGAGGCTTGTTTTTCAGTAGATACTTCTTGATTGGCCAGTGAATCAATAAGGTTGTTACATTCTCTGAGCCAGGAGAAGGCTATATAAGCCCTGATGTGTAGCTTTGTTTTGGGACTCACTTTGAGAAGTGCTCTGTGATTTGATCTGAATTCTGGGAAGCCATTGTTGAGAGTCCCCCGGCTTTGAAAAACCCAGAATGTGGAAACCCAGATGTTGACTGGGTATGGATGTAATGGTTGGACAGTTTGGAAATCTGTCTACTTGATGTTTCTGTCTTGATAATTATGCCTGTATACTTTGAGGTTCAGGGTGCTGACCTTTTCTCCTGAACAAGGTAAACAAATATATATGTCTGATTAAAGTAAGCTTGTTAACCCATTTTGAGTTGCTTTCCTTTAACAAAGCAGATCCAAGAACCTGTGTGAGCAGGCACCCTGGGAACACTGGGGTGCTTGCTGCAACAGAAGGTCATGGCTCATTTTTGTTTTTCAGTCATTAGTGACTCTCTCTACATGGTTTTCATTTATCCAGGAAGTATGAAAATTCTATTCAACATTACCTTCTATAGAGAGTGACAATGATCTGCTTTATGGATAAACCCATTTTCTACTGCAAATGTAATATGTATATATAACAGACATATCATAATTCCAGACACCTACCTTTTTTAAAAAATATAAACAAAAGAGTAGATAAAAACCTTAAGTGGAAAAATATACAAGATAAATCTGGGCTGTGTGTGCTAAATCCCAGTTAGGAAAAAAAACACTCTGGCTTGGCACAAAGTGAACATTTGTATTATTGACTTGGCTCTGCATGAAAAATTTCATATAATCACGGAATCAAAGGGAAGTTACTTTAAAAAGGTAATAGGGTTATGGATGATTTTAATTTTTTTTTCTGTGTACATGATATGATATGAAGGAATTGAAAGTTAAAACATGGAGAGACTGGCTTCAATAATTTCTTAGTACTGTGAATTGCCAATGTCTGAACTTGGAAGCTCATTCTATATTAAATTCAAATTATGGAATATGTATTTGATGCTACAATTAATTATCTTCTCATGCTATACAATAACCTGGGATTACTGTGAATGACATGACAACTGATGGCCACAGCACACACTGTTCTGTCTTTGATAAAATTAGCTAGTCTTCCTACTATATATTGCATATCTTACTATGCAAATATTTCTACAGGTAAAAATGCCAATCCAGTGTAGTTTAGGGATGTTTTTTAGGATAACCAGACAGAAACAAGGAATTCTAATAAATTCATTACTCTTAGGCAGTGCGGGGTAGTAGGAAGAATATTGGGCCAAGGGTAGAGAACCTTGGGCTCTGGTTCCAGTTTTGCGGATGACCTGAGGCAAATCACAACGTCTCTGGGCTCCCCCTTTCTCATATCTAGAATAAGTGGGATGACTAAAAGTTCTAGCTCTAAAATTTGGTGATTTTAGTCCTTACTTGCCAGCATTAGCCGTGTGACATTGGGTAAAACATTCAAGTGTTAAGGTGAATACATTCTAAGGCACCCTTCAACTTTAATACTCTGGGATTTCAGATCTAAAATGTTAATAATTCTTGTCTACCCAGTGTTAAAATAGTACTTAATAATGATAACCTTTAATAATCAATCAAAACATTTATCAAAGGGCTACTATGTGTCAGGCACTGGGTTAAGTGCTGAAGATAAAGAGAAGTGAAAACAGTCCCTGTCCTCAAGGAGCTTGTACTCTAAGGAGGGAGACAGTGTCCAAATAACTGGTGGGAGGTCATCAGACTCCCAGGGGGAGGTCGGGAGAAAACTGTGGGAGGCCTCTTGCAAATGACGAGATTTGAGCTGACTTGAAGGGAGCCAGGAGGCAGTGATGGGAAGTAAGAGTTTTATAGAACCTGCGGACAATCAATGAATCAGCAAGATTTAATAAATATGTGCCAGAAAGTACCTAGGATAAAAAAAAGGGACAAAATAGGTCCTGATTTGCAGGTGCTCACATGCTAATGGGGAGACAATACCTCCATGACTGTACGTATAAGATCTAAGGAAGGTAACCCTCGGTAGGATGGCACCAGCATCAGGGGCAGAGGGTGTGGGAGGAGGGTAGGTAAAGGTTTCTGGCTGAAGATGGGATTTGAACTGAGTCATGAAAGAGGCCAGGGAGTAGAAGAGGCAGAGATGAAAGGGCTGAGCAATTCCGTCATGGAGAAGTTGGTGCGGAGGTGTGGAGACAGAAGGAGTGCGGTAGGAGTGAGGAGCTAGTAATGTGCAGGATGAGTAAGTAAGGCGTACGACTGGAGCTAAGGATAGCTACTAACATTTTAGAACAATGTTCGGAGAAAGTTTCTTTAACAAAGTTACTTATCCCCAAGCCCAACGCCTGCCACACCCATTCATCCTCTGTGTCCCAAGTCCCAAGTCCAAGGAAGAAGTAAGAGAGTAGGCGTGGGTGGGCTGGTGGGGAAGCCAAGACATAAAGCAGCAGCTTAAGCCTTTTTTGAGGGAAGGTCATAATTTTCAAAGATGACGATGTATCTTTTTGGTTCCTTGAATTAGGTAGATGCAAGCCTGGCATCTGCCATTTCTTCATGGCATATTACTCATATTAAACAGTTTTCGTACTGGAAAAATATCAACAATAATAAAGATGATAATGGCTTTTAAAATACATTGAAACTCCACTGTGTTGTTCCTAGATTTAGTGTTTAAATCTGATAGGCCTTCCAAAGAATCCTGCCAGACCGAGCCAAATCAGTGGGAGGTTGAAATGCATCTAAACTCACTTGATTATCCAAGAAAAAAAAATTCCAAGGAGGCACAGTGGCCCAATTTTCAGTTTTGCTTCAGAGAGGCCTCTCAAGACTCACTTTTCAAGGATCAACTCATATCCTTAAAATAATCAACATTTTTTTGCTTTAATCTAAATCCTTTCTTTTTCTTCAAGGCAAAACCACTACCTCCATCTACTTGGGAGTTCAGTTCTTTAGAAAAGTTCCCCACCTGTAAGCAGTAAGCCAGGGATCTCTGATGATTTAGATCAGGATGGGCCTTCCTGTGGCAGCCTGGGAGAGGCCATTCTGGGGCCCCAGAATTCTTCAGGATCCTCAAATTAATGGGTTAGTGCTGTTTGGTCTCTGAATCTGCCATGGTAACTAAACAATCATTTTACAGGGTCTAGAAGTCAGGCTGTCACCAGGCCGTCACCCAGCCTGGGAGTCAGACTATTTTAGAGAGCACCCCCTGCCATAATTAAAGGATGCTCAGATTTGACTCAGGCCCATTGGTAATCTGACTCTTTGCAGTTGTCCCTTGGGTTCTAGAGTCTCCAGGGCTATGTGTTAGGGAGTAGATTGGACTCTGTGGGCTGTTAACTTCTTTGCAACATTAAAAAGCAACCTCATAGAGGGTTATGCACCATAAGAATGAACTCCCTTGAAAAACAAACTCCTGTTGAGTCATTATGCAAATGCATGACGTTGTTGTTATTATTACTATTAATAAATAATCCAGTATCTTGTGTTTGCATAGTATTCTTTTAGACTATTACCTATAAAACCATCTCACAGGCTAGAAGAAAGGAAGAAAAGCAATTTAAAAACACATGTTGCCTGTTGCAAACTGAATTTAGATAGCAATGAATTATTATGGAGAGATAAGCCAAAGGCAGCTTTTTCAATTTCTTTGGTTTCTTTTGTGCTTTGTATTTTCTTCCTTCCTTCCTTCCTTCCTTCCTTCCTTCCTTCCTTCCTTCCTT
>NW_027186304.1:34411557-34423681 GCF_028583685.1 Petaurus breviceps papuanus | reverse complement strand
CTTCCTTCCTTCCTTCCTTCCTTCCTTCCTTCCTTCCTTCCTTCCTTTCTCTCTCTCTCTCTCTGTCTCTCTCTTTCTTTACTCTTCTTGGAGGGCAATTGGGGTTAAGTGACTTGCCCAAGGTCACATGGCTAGTTTTTGTGTTAAGTGTCTGAGGCTGGATCCAAACACAGGTCCTCCTGACTCCAGGGTCGGTGCTCTATTCACTGCACCACCTAGCCTCCCCCAGTGCTTTGTATTTTCAATCTTAAAAACCTCTCATATTTAAAAAAGATGGAAACTCAAAATGATTGATAAGAATCCAGGAGGATTTCGCATGTAATTCAAAATTTCTTTGTTAATCTCCCATAGTCAAGATTTTTTCCTCTCTCACAATCTCTTCCCTACCCCCATTCCTCCATTTCTCCTATTTGACCCCTTTTATTGAACCTTGGTTCTTTAGAATCTTCAATATCTCTACTTTTTCTGATATTACAGTCCAGCTCCCTTTTTCTACTTTCGTTTGCCTCTCTACCCAATTTGGGTCTTCTGCTATTTCCATTTTATTGTTCCCTAACTTTGGATAATTTACTGTTTGCTTTTTCCATTCTTGGTCCTAGGCTTTTGCACTGTTGGAGAAATTAACAAAACCGAGGACTGAGTTTCCCACAAAATCATGCTAGTTTGCATGAGGTAGGTCCCAACTGTGTTTTTAATCCATCTCTAGGTTTATCCAGTGGCTCTTTCAAATACTTTCTCCTCTCTCAAGGGGCAAATTCCATGCCTATCCCCTCACTTTCAGCAGATGAAATCACTCCCCACCTTACTGAAAATATTCAATTATCTAAATTCCTCAGTTTCCTTTCTCTCCATTTCAAACCCTCTTCTCTAACTGAGTCTTGGAGAAGTATGTGCTCCCTCTTTCTCACCAAGGCGAGGTCTACCTGTGTCCTTGAGCCCATACCTCCCATTTCTTCAGAGAGCGGGCTCCATCAATCTTTCCATCTTGACTAGATTCATTTCCCCTGCCTGTCAACCTGCTCAAGTCACCCCATCCTACAAGTACATGTCCTCTACTTGGATACTGCTTCCAAGTCACCGCCTTCTCCCTGCTCTGCTAAGACTGTTCTCTCAAAGGCTGCAAATCCAAGGCCTTTTTTTGAGCCTGATTTGAGCTGTAGGATTCAATGCTGACCCATCAAGAATGTCTATCTTGGCTTCTTTGACATGATACTATCCTCATTCTCCTACCTCTCGCTTTGCTCCTTCTATCTTCATCATTCCCTCTTTTCTCCACCCTAATTATATGTATTTCCCTAAGATTTTGCTCATTCTTTTCCTCTTCTCTCTGCACTACACCCCTGTGATCTCATCTATTTCCTTGGTTTTGGGGAGCATCTCTATGTAGACTATTCCCAAATATTTATCTCTAGCCCCAACCTCTCACTGGAACTCCAACTGTAACTTCAAACAGCCTTTCGCACATCTCTACCCAGAGGTAGTTTGGGACCTCAAACTAAAATCATTCAAAGAGCTCCAATTCCTTATTAATCTCACCGCATCATACAGCAGACATAGAAAATACTTAGGCAAATGTCTAGTCTAGTGATTCCTAACCTTTTCAAGTTTGAGGGACTCTTTGATAGAAAAATTTCATAGACCCCACACATGGTAGTAGGTGTCCTATTAATATCTATTAATTGAGAAATTAATGACAAAAAAGCAAGTATAAATTGAGCAACACATTTGAATGAATTTATATTTTATTAAACACAATTTCTAAATACTTATGATAAATGTCTGGAATAGATAGATATTACTCTTCACTCAGTCTCCAGAAGACATTTTCTTAGTTATTATATTAGAACATCTAGTGAAATGTCTATTTCTCTGCACAGCAAACACTGTGAAATGATGTAACATGATATGAAGTGATTCAAGGTCAGAACTTGACAACTCTGGATTCAATACCTTTCAAGAACTCTGAATGATCAATACTTGATTTTGGAAGCAAGTCCTATTTTAAGATCCAAATTATTAAGGATATATTTGATGCTATAGCTAATAACTAATGCTAATCATTAACATGGTTAAGATCCTTTCATGCTATACAGTGTCCCAGGATTATTCTGAATGACAACATAAACGATGGTTGTACTGCACATTGTTATGTCCTTGACCAAATTAGCTAGCTTTCTATTGCATATTGTAGACCACATTACAGGCTCATTCCTATGACTAATTACCCATTTATTTATGTGGTGTAGGGTTCTTTTTCTATAAGCCAAAGAGGAAGAAAGAATCCAAATAATCAGATAGTAGGCATTGTATAGACAAATGAGCCAGGTTTAGCATGACATTTAAAAATTTTCCATTTGGTTATCTGGTATTGCAGTCACAGTCTCCAATTAATTTACTTTCTACATATTAAAATAAATGTGAGTTGTTATTACTAGTAGTAAAGTAAAAGTTAACGTTTTCAAAATGCAAAAATGTGGGAATAAAAATCTTATGATTGCTATTTTGTTTGGTTATGCTCAAGAGCTTCCTGGAACTTTGCACTCTCCTGTCTGATAATGTGGAGCAGAAATTTCCTGGACTGACATCCGGACTGCTCATCTGAAGTAGCCACAAAAGCCTCTTGTCTTCCTGACAGTCAGATGCTCTTAATAACTGGTCACCTTTCCCCTTCATCTTCAATACATCCATGTTATCTCTGGGGGGCGCGAGGAATTGAAATAAAAACCCCATGACTAATGGGCGTAGTAAGTATGTCAGCTGGATGACCCCTGTGAAACTGGTAACCTCTAAGTTATCTATCAACCATTTGTCTTCATATCTGCCTTTCTTTTTCACTAACTTGGGCTATGTAGAAGAGTCTTAATCAATGGTAGAAATAATGCATAAGCAGCTCCTACGTTAAAAGGGAATTAAGGTTTAGGGATGGGCACTTTCTCTTTGCTAGATCACTGGTTATTTTGCAAATAAATTATAGGGGAGGAGTGAGTCAAAAGTGTGTAGAAAGGTCAGTTCTTCCTATAGGTAGTTTTAAGGACAATCAACTACTGACCTACAAATGTCCTCCTTGTTGAGGGGTTAACTTCTCCTCCCACTCCTCCTCCTTCTCCCCCTTCTTTCACAAATGATTAGATTTGGGGTTCTGAGCTTCAGTTTGGAGGACACTAAATGTAAGCTCATGTTATATCAACCCCTAGTCCAAATTAACCTGGAGACATCAAGTTAATCATAATCATACATTTGTTTTTCTGAACAGATTTTCTTCATCTCTAAAAATACAGTGACAAGACTGAGGTCACACCTGTCTTGCATACAGTTTGATAGATACCTAAACCAAAAGTCATTCTAAGAAGAGATTACAAAGTAGTTGGAGGGATAGGAGAAGGATGAGATAGAAAAGAAAGGTGGGAGGGACGGCCAGGTGGCTCAGCGAGTAGGATCACCGGCTCCAATGTCAGGATGACCTGGAGATCGAATCCCGGGCTCAAACACTCAGCACCACACCCAGAAATAACTGGCCGTGTAACCTTGAGCAAGTTACTTAACCCCGATTGCTTAAAAAAAAAAAAAAGTAAAAGAAAGGTGGGATTCACTATGAAAGAAATATAGTGGTGACTTACTTATCCTGGGGTCTACTACATAGGTCCTACTGGATCCACCCAACTCGGAGTTCCTTCCTTCTACTAGCCCCAGATTAAACCTCAATTTTGTTTAGGCTTCTTTGGTTATGTAATAAGTAAGAAAAAACACTGTGGTATGAAGGAGACCAAGCAGAGAACATCTGGGTCATTGTGCCACTATATATACTCTAACAGCTGGAAGAGATCATAGTTGACCCAAGTTAAACTAGCTTCGGGGTGGCCACCTGCACTGGATTTTCATTTCTCTAACATTCTTTCCCTGCCCAGGATGACCTGTCCCATGACTCCCCATTTAACAGATATTTTTCTTTGCACAAACTTATTTCATCCTCTTTCTTCTTTCATAGAACTAAGTTGGTTTTCATTGTGAAGTCAGGAATGAGAAAGTTGTCATTAGGTTGTTCAGCAGATAGCAGATGGCAAGGCAAGGGCTTTTTCTTCAGAAAGTTCCACTGTTCTTTCAGAAAGGACAGAAAATGATTCCTGGGATTAAAAAGTTTTATTCTAATTTGAGTAGGGTGAGGTGTGAGAACAGATGGAGATACTTTGTTATAGCACTGGAAAAAGTCTTTGGAATGGAAGATGACTATCTGTGAGTGAACTATAACCTAGTTAAAAGCAAATAGTTATAGAGGTCAGGAAAATAGATATAGTGTCTCACTGATTATTAATGAGATAGTCTGAAAAAGCTGAGTCCAAAGCTTTTGATTTCTCATCCCATAGTATACATTCATAGACATAAAATTGTAACTGATAACCACATAAATCTTCGTTTCTGCCTTCTCCCTCCTCCTTTTTCTAAAAGAAGTTACCTTTAGTTCATATTTTTACTCTTAAAGTGCATAAATGAGTTGTCTAAAGGTACAAATCAAAAGTAGATCATAACTTCTTATTGTTGCAAATAATTAATTTCCCTGACAAGCCCAGAGAAGCTATATTCATTCTCAGCCAAAGATGAGATCCTTCCCTATATTTTACTTTCATCCTTTTTTTTCATTTTTTTTCTGATGGCTTTAGGGGCACTGATTTTGTTCAAAATTGATGCACAAGTGATAAAACACTAAGCAAATTTCTATAATTTATTTGAAGTAAGTTTAGAGATATGCTTAATAAGTTTTTTAAAATAATGTTTATATTTAATTAAAAGCACTGCTTTTGTCTATGTATATGTGCATATGTATGGATACATGTTTATGCATGTGCTCTTTCAACTAGAGATTTGGCAGAAGTCTCCCCTCTTTGACCCTCTAAGAGCCTTGGTTCTGAGTTTTGTCACTTTCAGGCAGGAGGTGGAAGAGGTCTAGCCAGGGATGGGCCTACATATGGTCTTCTAGGACCTTGGGTGCAGTCCCTTGACTGAGTCCAAGTTTTACAGAACAAATCCTTCTCTTAAGGTGATTTGTTCTGTGAAGTTTAGATTCAGTCTAAGGACTGCACTTGAGGGCCTAGAGGGCTACATGCCACCCTGAGGTCACAGGTTCCCCATCCCTGGTAAACTCTCATATTAGACAGTTATTCCTCCTTTGGTAACAGTTTTGGCAGTCTTCAGTCAGGGACTCTTCCTTGGATTATGCTCACCAGTACCAGTTCAGTCAGTTATATTTCCCAGACTCTTATTAGGGTGTTATGCAGAAAAGGTGAGAGGAACAAAGATAAGGCTGCAACCTGTGCACAGAAGCAAGTAGTCTTTGTTGGCACCTTTGTGTGCAGTTCAAGACCCTTACTAAGGCATGGAACTTTTATTTTGCATCTGAAGACCTTCCCCTTTGCGTTTTTATGTTATTGTCTTTTCCTCTCCAGACTTTTTAACTTTGCTGAAGTTTCACCAGTTATACTCTTACGTAGTGTTTATGTATGTACGTAGTGTATGTATATATGTCCATGATATGTATAGACACACAGAGACATATGAATATGTATGCACATTTAAGTATACACGCGTCTCATATATACATATATGCATGTAAGTTTCTGAAGATTAAAACTACTCTAAGACTTTGGAAATACCCTATATAAGTATACACACATATATAACACATATGTACACATATATACACATACATATATCCATTATATCTTACTACTATTATAACTTTCTGAAGTCAGGCCCCAATATTATGTTTCAGTTTCTCATTTCCAAAATGAGGGAGTTGAACTACATGTTTAAAGTCCCTCCTAACACTAACATTCTATGACTCAGTGTTAGAGTTTAAAACATAAATATGATCAATTTAAAATACATATGGGAGGAGATTTGTCAGGATGTGACACATTTTTTTACATCATTTTTCACTAGAAATTAAAGTCACCAAGTTCAAAGGGAACTCAGAATTAATTTTGTCTAATTGATAGCTGAAGTCTGAATCCTGTCTGCTACATTCCCAACAAGTGGTCTTCCATGATAAGGCACTCTCTGCAAGTTAAAACTGCCCACTCCTTGGGGTGGCTGGGCGGCTCAGTAAGTAGAGCACTGGCCCTGTAGTCAGGAGGACCTGAGTTCAAATCTGACCTCAGACACTTAACACGCGCACACACACACACACACACACACACACACACACAAAACAACTAGCTGTGTGACTTAGGGCAAGTCACAACCCCAATTGCCCTCCCCTCCCCCTCCAAAAAACCAAAAAAACCTCCCCAAAAAACCAAAACCCAAACCAAGAACAACAAAAAACAACTGCCCACTCCACCAGTCCTTTAAATCTTTGAAGAAAGCTATCCTATCACCTCCAAGTCTTTTCTAGGACAAACATCCCAGTTCCTTTATCTGATTGTCACATGGCATGATCTCACAGCCTTCCACCAGCCTGGTCACTCACCAGATTAGTAATATCTTTCCTAAAATTTGGGGTCTAGAATTGAACAGAGCACTTAATATATAGCCTGACCAGGGTAGAATGTAGTGGGAATATCACCTCTCAAGGCAGCCTAAGGTCACATGAACATTTATGGCTGCTATATCATACTATTAATGCATATTGTGCCCACTAAAAATTTCTAAGTTTTTTCACATGATCTATTTTTTTATACCTCTTCCATTTTATATTTGTGAAACTGATTTTTTGGAGACCCAAATATAAAAATTTCTATTCAATTTTATCTAACTAGATTTAGCCCATATTCTAATCTCTTGTCTTTTGATTCTCAGTCATCTAAAGTGTTAACTATTCTTTTCAGGTCTGTGTCATCTGCACATTAAATAAGCCTGACAACTATGCCTCCATCCAAATTTGATTAAAATGTTGGACAGTGGATTGCCAGAGCCCCATTGAAATCCTATGACATGCTAGTAGGACACTGTGTTCCTACCTTATATTTCTCTGAGTCATTCTTTTGGGGGTTCAGTTTTTCAACCACCAAAGCATTCTATTAACTTGCTTACATCTCTCCGTCTTGACCTTGAATATCATGAAAGACCTTGTCAAATGCCTTCTGGCTAAACTAGCTGGTACCTGAGACTATCAACTCTCCCACCTTGACCCTACATCTAACTTCCCCTCAGGGCCAGGGCAGGAAGGGATCTGAGTTATCAGTAATGGTGCTGGGTGGGGAGGAAAAAAGAGTAAAACTCTGAAGCTATTCTTTTTCTACCCAGTCCCAGTGCTGATCTCATTTGGCAGCACGCTTAGCCCTTTACTTACCTCTTCATTTCCATCTAACTTTGTTTTTTCCCCTCCACCCACAGGCCCTCTGCTCTTTGCTCAAGGGCCTCCACTCCTGACCCAATACCAGTTTTTAAATGTTCTGGATAGAATGTGTGGTTTCCCCTCTAAAATATAGATGAATCTAATTTCATTATAAACTAAAAATTGTTATGCTTCTGTCAGGAACAGACTCCCAAATGACATGCTAAGAAGATAAGCATCTAGAAAACTGAGCCCAGAAAGTTGTTGTGTCTTATGTCAAATGCAAAAATGGTCTGGCTATAAACCAAGACATGAGAGGAAGTGTGGTGGGGGAGAAAGAGCACTGGGCTTGGAGTCATGGAATCAGAGAATGTAAGCTGAGAAGGACTTCAGACATCCCTGAATGATGAGGAAACAGAAGCCCTCGAAGTTTAAATGCTTAAGGTCACTTAGCTAGTAAAGGGTAGAGCCAGGATTTAAACCCACCTCTTTGCACTACAGGTCTGGGGCAGGTAGATGGCACAATAGAGAGAGACCCCTGGGTTTGGAATCAGAAACATCTGAGTTCAAATTTGGCTTCAGATAGATAATTCTTAGCTGGCAAATCACTTAACCACTGTCTGCCTCAGTTTCCCAAATGGCAATTATAATAAAATTTACTTCAAGGGGTTATTGTGAGGATCAAATGAAATAATATTAATAAAATAATAACAAATAATAATATTAATAAAATGCTTAGCTCATACATAGTAACTACCTAATAATTGCTTGTTTTCTTTTCCTTTTCACTGTGACTTCCTGTAAAAAAGCCTGTGTGATCTTGGGCAAGTCACTTAACTTCTCTTTACCTTAGTTTCCTCATCTGTAAAATAATAGCAGAACCTACTTCACAGGATATCATGAAGATTAGATGAGTTAACATATGTAAAGTTGTAAAGCACTTTGTAAGTTTTTATAAATGCCACCTATTATTATTAAGTCACAGATTCTTCATCTCTAAAATGGGCATAATAATGTTATCTTACATGGCTATTATTATTACATAAATGACAGCTATTATTATTGTCACACTTTCTTCATCTGTAAAATGAGTATAATGTTACCCTACATGACTGCTATGGACATCAAATGAAATAATGCATGTAAAGTAATGAACCTCAAAATGCTGTGTAAGTATCAATTATTATCCCGGGCTCAGATACTCAGCACCACCCTCAGAGATTACTGGCCGTGTAACCTTGAGCAAGTTACTTAACCCCGATTGCTTAAAAATAAATAAAGTATAAATTATTATGACATGTCTACAAAACAGTCATTTTACTTTCTAGTACAGTACATCTGTCACAGAATTTCATTGAAAGGGAAGGAACGTTGGACTAGCCCTTGAGTTCCACCTCTGTGAGTAGCTTTGTGGTCTTGGGCTGTGTGATTTAGTTGGGGAAGGTTTGTTGGAGACAGTTGATTTCTCCTGTTGAATTTCTCACTATGTAGAAGAAAAGGCTTTCTAAACTGGTGATTTTAAAAGTAATCCAGAGGTCACGACAGAGAAATGAAGCAGTTCATGCACAAAATTTATGTATCTGGAGCCAAATTTATTGAAGGATATTGTCATTACAAATTAATGGGTGGTTGATGGGAAGTCAAGAACATGGCTGTTGGCTCTCTAAATGCTTCCTTGGGTGAGAAATATGTTCTTAACTGGTCTGGGAGGTTCCCAAGTCCTATGTCAGCTGATGATTCAGACCTTGCTAAGGGCCTGGAACATGTGGGATAGTAAATAGAACAACAAAAGAAAAATTCCTCCCTAGTTTTTCTCATATAAAGAAAAAGTCCCATCTCTTGATTGGGACTCAGAAGTTTCCTTGCCACTCAGTCTAGGTTTGTATTGTCCATAATGTAATTCATAGGGAATCAAGGCATTGTTTGTTGCCTCCATCTCCAAGTCTATTCTTTGGGATCTTTGAGCCTTATAAATAGTTAAGGGGGGAAAAGAGGGAGAGAGGGAAAGGGGGAAGAATCTGGCTTCTTCCAGGGCCTACAGCTGGAGTCTGTGAGGCAAACATCTGTACATTCTCACAGCTGAGGGTAGTAAATGACAACAAAGAGAAGAACAAAGATGCTTTGTCCATGACCTCACTTAACTCCTAATATTCCTGGACCAGTGTACAAACTTTAAAGTTTTCTATGAAGGTGCAAACAGGTTACTATTCACTCAGGACTTTTGTTCTATAATTCATATTTTAGGATATTCTTACATCTGTGAGATGGATCAAGCAAGTACTGAGGATATAAAATTTTAGTAAATCATTAAATATATCTGAGTCCGTTTCCTATGCTGCAAAATGAGGACCATAATCCCTTCCCTGGTTATCTTACAGGGGTGTTGTGAACTATAAAATGCTGTATAGAACAAAATGTTGTTTTATTCATCTGCTAGAAAGTCAGGGGGCAACTCCATTAAAAATCATTGAATTAAAGAATATTGTCTTTCTCTCTTTTTTTTAAAAAGCAATCAGGTTAAGTAACTTGCTCAAGGTTACACAGCCAGTTATTTCTGGATGTGGTGCTGAGTATCTGAGCCCAGATTTGATCCAGGTCATCCCGACACTGGAGCCGGTGCTCTTACTCGCTGAGCCACCTGGCCGCCCCTAAGCAATTGGAGTTAAGTAACTTGCTCAAGGTTACACAGCCAGGTGTTTCTGGGTGGGTGCTAAGTGTCTGAGCCCGGGATTCGATCCCCAGGTCTTCTCAACACTGGAGCCGGTGCTCTTACTTGCTGTGCTACCTGGCCGCCCCGAGAATATTGTCTCTTAATAATAAAAGGAATGCAATCCTTGGAATGAAAAGGATTTTCAACCTGGAAAATTATATGGATTACAACATTTAGCATTTCTGGATTCGCACAGTGCTTTGTCCTAAGAACGGCATTTGATAAAAGCTCTTTAAAAACAAACTGTCCTGGGGCAGCGAGGTGGCACAGTGGATAGAGCACCAACCCTGGAGTCAGGAGGACCCGAATTCAAATTTGACCTCAGACACTTGATACTTACAAGCTGTTTGACCTTGGGTAAGTCACTTAACCCCATTTGCCCTGCCTTACCCTCCTCCAAAAAGACCAAAAAACAAACAAAAACCCAACCAAACTGTCTTGTCTGTGAATTTAATTTAATTCAATTCAATAAGCACTTGTTAAAAACCTGCTTTGTGCTAGGCTCTGTACCAGTCACTGGAAATACAAAGACCTTAAGAAGCTTATATTCTACTGGAACACAAGAAGTGTACAGATAAATACAAAATATATTCGATAAAATTAGACAATAATTTTGGAGAGGGACAGCACTGACTACTGTGGGGGGAGAGGGAAGGCCCTGAAGAGGCTTTGCCCTCCCTCATTAAATCTAGCTCACTTTCACGTTATGGCATCACCTCCCATGATGTCATGGTCCTCATACAGTATGAAGGAAGAATAACATCTGTGTAGAAAGTAGTCTTGAGTTGAGCCTTGAAGGGAGAAAAAAATTCCAATAGATGGAGGAGAAGAGTGAGGGCATTACCGACATAGGCAATAGACTGTGTTCAGTGGTGGGAAATGCAGTGTCTTTATTCAGAGAACAGCAAGTAAGCCAGACTGGCTACAGTGCAGTGTATAAAAGTGAGAGTAATGTGAAATTAAGCTAAAAAGATTTTAGTGCTAGTTAGATGATAAGGGGCTTTAGACTACAAACAGACTATATTTTATCTTAGAAGTGATAGGGAGTCACCAAAGCTTCTTGAGCAATAGAGTGGCATGGTCAGACCTGTGCTTTAAGCATTTTAATTTGGCAGCTGCATGGAGGGGAAATTGGAGAGGGGAGAAGCTGGAGTCCAGGTGAGAGGTGATGAACGTCTGGACTTAGGAGGAATGGTTTTGTGAGGGGTGAGTAGAGGATCGATGCAAGAGATGTGGAAGTAGAATTGAGAGAGGTGAGAGAGTTAGGATTTGAGGATAACTCCAGAATAGCAAATCAAGGGCTATCTTGTCATCTCCCCTTTCATGAACCATTAAGCCGTGTGATCTTTGTCAACCCATGGCACTGTCCTTCCTTTGTAATCTCAAACTTGAGGCTGTACCTCTTTGAATACAACTCCTCCTCCTCCCATACTTAATGATCTCACCTGTATTTCTAGTCTCTTGATTTCCCCTATTCACCCAGTCCATTATTTACCTTCTTGTTTGGTTAATTCCCTACCTAATGCAGAATTCATAGCTACCCACTTCAAAACAGTCTTTCTTTATAGTATCCCTTGTTCCTTAACTTTTTTTACTGTCTACTACACCAACCCTCAATCCTGAATTTCTGTCTTTATCTCTCATTTTCCTAAAGTAAACTCCACTTTTTTGTGTCTCACAATTATTTTTGAGTTCCCATTAGTAAAAATTCTACTAAATAGCCTTGTCTGTCTTAAGTTGAAAAACCCCTTATCTCTAATTTCTTTCAATTCTAAACTTATTGAACTCGTGGCTTACAATGACTTCCTCTACATTGTCATCATCCACTTTCTTCAACCATCCTCATTTTGGTTTTTACTGAAATAGTTCTCTAGAAGTTCACCAGTGACCTCCCAATCATCAAATTCAAAGTCCTTTTTCTGAGCCCTCAACCTCTTTCAAATATCTGCTTCACTTGATGAAGTTCCCTTCTTGGAACTCTTTCTTATTTTCTTGTTTTCCTTGAAATCACATCAACCAGGTTCTCCGTCATCTCCATTTCTTTGTCCAACTTCCCCAAATTGGGTGCTAACCAAAGTTCAAACTTCAGTCCTCTGTTCCTTACTCTTCTATCATTGTTCTCTCTCTCTCTCTCTCTCTCTCTC
>NW_027186304.1:34323106-34411457 GCF_028583685.1 Petaurus breviceps papuanus | reverse complement strand
TCTCTCTCTCTCTCTCTCTCTCTCTCTCTCTCTCTCTCTCTGTCTCTTTCTGTCTTTCTCTCTCTCTCTCTGTCTCTCTCTCTCTCTCTGTCTCTCTCTCTCTGTCTCTTTCTGTCTCTGTCTCTCTCTGTCTCTTTCTGTCTCTCTCTCTCTCTCTCTGTCTCTGTCTCTCTCTGTGTCTCTTTCTGTCTCTGTCTCTCCCTTCCCCTCTCAGCTCTCATCTATTCTAAAGGCTTCAGATATCACCTCTGTGTGGATGACATTCCCTAATAAATCTCCAACCCTCTTTTCTGAGCTCTGGTCCCACATATATAACTTCCTGCTGTACTTTTCCTCTTGTTTGCTCTGATGAAACTAAACAGGTCTCAAATGTCACTCATCATCTCTTCCCTTGACTTCCATTCTCTGTTCTAACTTCTTTATTTCTATTGATTATACTTCAATTCTTCTAGTTGCCCAGGTTTAAAAAAAAATCTCAAGTTTATGTTTTACATGTCTCTCTCCTATGCCTCTCATATCCAATCAATTCCCATTGGATTTGGGAATTGTTCATTTTTCCTTTGTGGTATCTCTCATTTCTATTGCTTTCCATTGCCACCCCCACGCCACCTCGTATCTGGATCATTTTAATAGCTTCCCAATTGCTGTTCTTGCCTCTGCTCTCTCTCCTCCCAATCTTTCCTGCATGCTTTGTCCATATTTAATATCCTAAAATACTATTTCCATCATGGCACTACACAAAATCCTTCAAAACCTCCCTTAGATAAAGTCCAACCTCCTTTGTAGCATCAAGACCTAACACACTGGAGGATCAACCTTCATTTCCAAGCTTATTTGTGACTTCAACCCTGCAAGGACCATCTGTCTGCTTTAGGCGTGCTGGTCTACACACTATTTCCCAAACGAGCCTCATGCATTCCTTCCTCTGTGCTCATCCACTTTCCTTTCTGCCCTGCTGCAATACTTATTAGTGTTTTTTTTTTTTCTACCTGCTAGAAGTATACCATTTGTTAAGGTCCATTTCAAGTCCCCTTTCCTCTAAAAACTTTCTCCAATCATTTCAGCTTACAGGGAGGTCTTCCTCCTCTGGGCTCCAATTGTACATATTGACTATTAGCATCCCTTAGCACTTCTTATAGACTGCCTTTGTTTAATTCATTCTCCTTTCCCCTCAGTATAACTTTTCCCCACAGCTAGACGGCAGGCTTCTAAGGTGCACAGGCTGGTTTTTGTGGTTTCTAATATCCCTAATAGAACACAATTTGGCACACAGTAGGTACTTAATAAATGTTTGTTTAATTTCATAGCATTAGATTATCTTTCAAGTACCCTTTTCAGAACAGGAGCTAAATTATGACCAGCAGAACAACAATATCCAAATAAACAGGCGTATCTATTTCCCTTAAAGGAAACTCAGTAAGCTCTGCATCTTCTTCATTTCCATCCCTTTGGTTTATGAGGTGAACCCACTTTAATTTTCTAGCTGAAAAACCTTCTGGATTTTGCATCTTAATGTTGGGTAAAAATGACATTTTCTTCAAGACAATGTTGGATTTTTATATTGTAATGGGGAGTTTGCATTTGTGGGTGATCTCTAAAATATATTTGGCTATAGTATATACCTCTGTTCTTTTATCCCAGAAATTCAGATGTTGACACTAAAAGAGTATGTAGCCAAGAAATATGCATTATGATATGACAATCCTAAAATGATAGACAGGGATGGGCATGGAATTGGATTTAGAAGTCTTGAGTTCATGTCTCATTTCTCCTACAATCCTTACTGCTTGAGAGGCAGAATAGTATAGTGTGTTGGTATGAAACTCAAATAGAAATGGTGGCCACTAAATCACATATAGAGCAGCTAGATAGGAGAGTGGAGAGAGTACCAGGCCTGGAGTCAGGAAGACTCATCTTTCTAAGTTCAAGTCTGACCTCAGACACTTAGTAGTTGTGTGACCCTGGGTAAGTCACTTAACCCTGATTGCCTCAGTTCCTCATTATAAAATGAGTTGGAGAAGGAAATGGTAAACCACTCCAGTATCTTTGCCAAGAAAATTCCAAGTGGGGAAATGTAGAGTTGGATCCGACTAAACAACAACAAAGCCATATATAACGATCCCTCAGACCACATATTGATTTCGTTTTAAAATGTAATATTATCTATGTTTTATTGTGCTTTTGTTTATTTTGTTAAGTATTTCCTAATTACATTTTAATCTGGTTCAGACCACACTCAGGAGTGCTGTGGGTTGCATGTTTGATATGTCTGGCATAGTGAACCGAGCACTGGATCTGGAGTCAGTAAGAATGGGTTTAAATACTGTCTCAGATTCTTACTAGCTGTGTGACCCTAGGCAAGTTATTAAACCTTTCTGGGTCTCAGTTCCCTCATCTATAAATTAGGGAGTTGGACTTGGTAACCTCAAAGTTCCCTTCTAAGCTTAACTCTATGATACTATGACAATTGTTTCACCTTAGAAAAGTCACATGATGTCTTCAGACTTCAGTTTCCTCATCTATATAATGATCTTGGATTAGATGATTTCTAAGGTTCCTCCCAAATTTAAATTTTATTATGACCAGGGATTGAATGAAGAATTTGCAAGGCTTCTCTGCCTACTTGAAGTCAACCATGTGTGTTAGTTCAGTGTTTTGGAACATCAGGAAGCAATCCCTAAAACCTGTGAATGATTCCACCCATGACTCTCTTCCTTCCACTCTCCAGGTGGCACCATGTAACTCTGTGACTTTCTGTGGGGGTTAGGGAAGAGGGCAGCTCACCCACTTCTCCAAACTGACCAACTTGCAGCTATGAGAAACTGACAGCTAACGCACATGTCCTACATAGACAAGCCTACCACTGGATCTCAGCACCCTATATGATGCTTCTGTTTTATGTTTCTTTACTGAGTATCTATAGGTAACCGAACATCAGTCTTGAAATGGACTGTCTGTGTCTAGAGGTTATCTTATGAATTTGCAAGTTCTTAAGGTCCTGGTTGGTTTCTTGTTTGCATCAGAGAGAGATTTTTACATCAGAGAAGATGACCACCAACAGTAGAAGACTAAACTCTGGCCATGGATGGCCTAAAGACATTGACAGAGTGAGGGCTGGACAGAACCAAGATGAAATGTAATAATGCCTATTCATTAGGCTTCTAAATTGCTCTATGGTCTGATGAGGTGTAAATCTTAATCTCTTAGGAGAGCAGTATAACAATAGTTATAAATTAAGTTAATGTATCCTGTTTTAAGTCTTTCTGTCAATGCACACTTGTGAATATTTGGTATGTAGCATTTCTTTTATACATAGAGAATAAATACCTGTCCCATATCTGATTCATATTGAACACTGAGTACATTTCTTCTCTTTGAGGAGACTTTAGACATAAACCAAACCTAACCTTTGAGTAAATATTCCATTGGGGAGTAAGATTGGAGAGCAGTAGGCCAAAGAGTGGGAGAAAAAGAGTCTGATCATCTCATTGGAGAATTGTACCTGGTCCATACCACAAATGTGTATCTACAATAGATATGCCCCTTAGGGAAGAAGGTGCAGTGCCCCATTCTCTGGATGTCCAATAAGTGTAATCATTAATGTTAAATCATGGTAGGATGTTGTACTGACAGTTGAAGAGAGGGATAGTAAAAATTCTATGGAAAGTGAAAATATTGATAGACCTGTGATTTTTAAAAAATTTAACCTATTGGTAAAATGATTTAATATAACCATTTAAAGAAAAAAGGTTTATCTTAACCATTTAAATGTAAATTTCATCTAGTAGTTTTAAGGAGGATAATTTCTTCCTGAGAAATTGTCCCATCTAAAAACACTGATTACATTTTTATGTATTCAACTTTTGTGAAAGAATATCTCTTTTTTTCTAGAGGGAACAAAGGATATGGCAAAAGGTGAAACATTTTTTTTGGTAGAATGGAAAAAATTTAAGGAATTCCAGTGATAAAAAACATAAAGACTATAAGAATTAATAAATCCATTATGTGTTCACATATTCAAATCAAGGAATTTAGAAATTACATCTTGAACTCACCCTAGTATACCTCAGAACTCTGGGATCAGGTATCTGGAAGAGGTGGATCACAGTACATGATTTAACAGTGAGGAGGATCACATGTACAGGGCTTTCCCAGATCCAGGACAAGGTTTCACCTCTCATTTTTTTCCTATTTGTCGGTTGAAAACAGAACAATGGAGATCCTTTTCATATACATTATTTCTAAATGGAGTCCAGTCTCCCTTATTGCTTTCTTCCTTTCCTGCAGCTCTCACAGTTCATTTATTTCTATTGAAAATGGCTTTCCCACATGAAACTTGGCGTTCTGGACTGCACATATAATAAAGTCATCAAACCTGACCAGTGCAATAATGTTCATGCAGAGAACAGAATGAAATCAGTGCCAGAAGTGTAAAAACATGCGCTTGTTCTTTCGATGTGGCAAAACCCATGTCTCAGCAGATTCCATTTCATGTGAATTTCAGAAGACCCTGGTAAAAACATTATTACTCTGTCCTTCTGTTTCTTATTCTTGATCTTTCTAACTCACAAAAATCGCCTATACCATACTACAAAAACCTCATCAATTTGGACACCCCAATTCAACATTTGTGATCATTAGGACACAGGTTCAGTTAAAATTTGTCTTGGTGCTATCCATAAGGGCAGGTTTGCTAAACAAATCAATAGGGAAACAAGATTCCAAGAATATTTTTTGCCTGATCATGAAAACAAATTGTTTTCAGACTCTTCTAAAACTTTAGCAATACTATTTTCATAAAACAGTTAATTTCCTAATTATGCATTCTTACTCATTTATTAAAGCAGGTTTAGACTTAAACACGATAGAACATTGTTAGTCATTCTCACAGGGACTTGAAAAGCATTACTTTCAAAATATTTTACAATTAATACTTCTTAAGATACAAATCCAAACTGGTCCTCCCTCTACTTAGCCTGCATTAGACAAATTCTACTATATATTGTGAGCTTGCATTTCACATTATATATTGTGCCCCACACAATGATATTTTAATGCTCTGTGATATTTTAATAGTAAGGAGTCTGACAATAGATTGTGTCATTATCTCTGGTCCAGGTTATTTGGATTGAACTTTCCTGCCTTAATACCTGTTCCTGTTAGAGATAATATTCTTAGCTCTTTACGTTGTCCAATCATATTAAGTTCACTTGCTGACTTTTACATTGGTGAGAGACAATATGAGCCCAGATGGAATGGCAGCTGAACGACCTGTGCAACAGCAACAGGTATTCATGGTATGGAGTCAACATGGTACAGAGTCATTTTTTACTCATCTTCCACTGCATTCAGGTCTCTCCGAGTCCTGCAGATGACTTGCCCACACATGTGGCTTCTGTCTTTGTCCTTTATCCTGACCACAATCTCTAAGATAACATTGCTAACTCACACAACTACCTTTTCTGGGTACATTTAAGATGCTTAACTCTAATATTACCTTCCAAATGCCATTTAGAGTAGCAGCCACTCTTCCAGAAGTGGGAAGAGAGTACAGATAGCTTTTTGCCTTAGCAGATTTCAGTGATGTGAGGGACCTGTGACTTTCTACCTTTGTAAATTCTATCTAAAAGCCCAAGCATTTTGGGAAATTGCTCAAGCTCACTTTGTGGAGGATGTCCAATTTGACCTCTTGGAGAACAGAATTTGATGATCCCCCCAGTATGTGTATAAGTCACTAACAGGTTGTGATGTATTTTTGGAAAGCTAGAAGGTTACTTTTTTCCTAACTACCATAAAAGGTGAAATGAGTTCAAATCCAGCCTCAGACACAACACAAAAACTAACTGTGTGACCTTGGGCAAGTCACTTAACCCCAATTGTCCTCCAAAAAGCAAAAAACAAAAAAAGGTAAAATGAGGAATAATTCTATTCTTGTGAAACCTACACTTTCCCATTTCAATAAACGATAGAGAAGGCTGCTTAGAACTTGGTGTCTTTGATGTTTTCCCTCTTTCATTTTAGGTAAAATAACATTTAAATTGGAGGATGTAGTCTCATCCTCTAAGATTTTACTATAGTTAGCTTAATTTGAAAAGTGTCAGAACAAGTGGAAACAGGCTTAAATTATATCAGGAAATGTTCAAGCTAGATAGGAGGAAGAACTTCCTGGCATGGAGGATTGTGAAATACTTCAACTGGCTATTCAAGGAGTGCATGGAATTTTATTCAAAGTGGATTTTAAAAATAAAAACTTCAGCAAAGTTCATGAAGGCTAGGGGACTGGATGAAATGATTTTTTCAAGTCTCATCTAAATTTTATTTTATTTTATGATTTCCTTTAACTTACTGGGTTTTTTTTTGAGGGGCAATTGGGGTTAAGTGACTTGTCCAAGGTCTCATGGCTAGTTTTTGTGTTAAATGTTTGAGGCCAAATTTGAACTCAGGTCCTCCTGACACCAGGGCCGGTGCTCTATTCACTGCACCACCTACCCGCCCCTCATTTAATGTTTTTGAACATCACCATTTCATCTATCTATATCTAAAATCAAAGTAGATAACGAGAATTTTGTACAATAACCAATTCTTTCATCAGAACTATGAATGTGACATGGAGAAAATGTATTATTATTCTCAAGAAAGATTATATAGATTAAGAATACTGGGTGGACTTGAATACTGTCACTTCTTTAAGGATTTCTTCATGCTTTCCTTTGGATAAACACTATTAGAATGTTTATTCTCCACAAGTTCTGGAAATTTGTCCCTGAAAAGGAGCACGTGTAACTTGGGTCACCAAAGGGACCTGCTGAGTGGAAAAAATGACAGATGTGAGGCCCCTGGGATTCTGTAGTCACTAGGGAATAAGTCAACCTCTGAGACTGTTGAGTGGGGTCAGCATACCATTTCTTCCTATGGTCATGGAGATCCTGCAGAGTCACTTATTGGTAAATGAATCCTTTGACCAAAAGTTTGTGGTCTTATCAAACATCTGTCCACATGTGTTTCTTATATGTTCCTCCCAATAAGCACTATCCCCAAATAAGAAAACAATAGGAATAGTTCCATAAACAATTCCTTCTTTGTAATCAATTCAAAGCATTTTAAAACAATTTTGGCCTATGTTCTACTTCCATCTTCCATCCAATTTCCCTCTATAAGGCCCCTACCACAAAATCAAGCATATCTGACTCCCTTTGCTCTCCTAACATCTGCCTAAGGCAGACTGATGGCACTGGATCCCAAGTTTAAGAAGGGAATTTACATCTAATTGGTTGGCCCAAGATCATATAGTGAATGACTTAGATGCAGAAACACTGTCTTATCTTCCTGCACATTGCAAACAAGAAAATGGATACAGAGGCTTCATGCTCCAGATTTCAGCCCCCCTAGAAAGTGTATTGAGGGGCTATATTTTACACAAACCTACAAGAATGTACAGGATTCTCTTAAAAGTTTAATGGGGGGTAAATTAGTAGTGTATCATTTTGCAGCTGATTCAAAAGGACTCAGTTTTACTATTGCCGAACTTGCATTGTTGGTGCTTCAGTGAATTTTTGTAGCTTTAGAGACGAGGAAGAAAATTTTCCAATAGCAAAAGACATGAGATATTGCTTGATATCCAGTAAAGATAATGATTAGTTCTTTGTGTTATTTGTACATTTTAGTCCTTAGCATCTTGCTTACTTCTGAGCATCTTGTGGTTTTTTTAGATGACAATGTTGAGCTCTATAAAGAAGGCACTAAATTTTGGGGGAGTGAAAATCTTCCATGGAATAAATGTTAAAATTGGAAAGAGTCTTAAAGATAATCTAGTCTAACCTCTTCATTTTTCATAAAGGGAAACTGAAGTCAAAAGCAGGGAAGAGACCTGTCCAAGAAGAGGTCACACAACTAGCCAAAGGCAAAGCCAGTACTCAGATCTCTGATGTCTTGCCTGGTAATCGAGTACTTTTAACAGTATACCATATAACAAAATTTTGAGGTTCAGAGGTCTGTAACCCACTTATCAAGGAGAAAATAGACCAAATGCTAAATTGTAGGTTGCACTTTATTAAATATATTGAAATCTTTCTGCAACCTATTTGGAATCACTGAGTCTAAATCAATCAGAAGTAGCACCTGCAGCATTCTGAACAGTGAGGTGCACTCAGAGTTCTGTCTTGTTCTATCCTTCTACAATGAAGGAATTTCACATATATTTGGAAAATGTTAGAGGGTAGGTGTATATATACACATATGTTTGTGTGCGTAAATATATTCTATATGAATGTTTTTACCTTCTGATAACAGGGTCACAGATTTCCAGGTCATTTTTTTTTCTTTTTGGAGAGGGGAAGGTAAGGCAATTGGGGTTAAGTGACTTGCCCAAGGTCACACAGCTAGTAAGTGTGTCAAGTGTCTGAGGCCGGATTTGAACTCAGGTCCTTCTGACTCCAGGGTCGGTGCTCTATTCACTATGTCACCTAGCTACCCCAAGGCCAATTTCTGTATCTAATTATTCATACAGGGCTGGAGCAAATAATATGCACTGTTGTTATGGGAATGGGAATCTAAGATCTTCCCTGACCCTAGGCCTTTTGATAGGCTTAAGTGACTCTGAGAACTTTCCTTGATTTGAAAGTATAATCTGCCCCCTAACAGGCTGAATGTGGTCACCTGGAGCCTGGGGCAGGAGGCATGTTTTTCAGGAACACCCACACCTTGATATTTTGCGATTGGGTCATAAGGGCTGTGACATTCTCTGAGTCAGGAGAAGGCTATATATACCCTGACGTGAGATTTTGTTTTGGGGCTCACTTTGAGAAGTATTGTGTGATTTGACCAGACAAGACTCTGGGCAGTCATTGAGCCCCCTGGCTTTGAAAATCCAGATGTTGGTGCTTCCCTCTCTGGTAACTGACTAGATATGGATGTAATGGTCAGACAGTTGGAAGCCTGTCTGCTGATCTGTTTCTCTGTCTGCTTGCAACTTGTTTGTATTCTCTGTAGTTCAGGGTGCTGACTTCTTCCCCTGAACTGGGTAAATGATATATGTTTGATTGATTAAAGTAAGATTGTTAACCCATTTTGAGTTGCTTTCCTTTAGAAAAGCAGATCTAAGGACCTGTGTTGGCAGCCACCCAGGGGATGCTGGGGTGCTTGCTGCTACAACTGCATATAAGCATAATGTTTATGTGTTACATAAGGAATAGTTGATTTTCAAAAATTTATAACATATTAAAAGCTTGATAAATGGGCAAGAATGTTTATTATACACTGGGGAGTAGAATAATGCTGACAAGACGTTGTGAGAGCCAGTCTTAAAAAAATGTCACAATGTTTTGTGAAAACAGCAACATTTGCCACTGTTAAGAATCCTGAATCTTGGTCTGTGTCCAACGATGAGCAGTCTTATAACATGCTCAATGCCATGTAGTGGCATATTTTTCAGTCAATGTTTTACAATAAAGTAAAAAGTAGAAACGTCATTTCATTTCCCAGAAACACACATCCAACTTTGGTTTTCATTTAAGATAAAAGCCAAACAGATCTGAAATCTCCTCATATGGAACTCCGCCCCCCCCCCCAACACACACACACACACACACACACACACACAGATGTACATAGAGAAACAATATTACACATAGTTAAACAAACAAAATTGAATCCAAATTGAACTTTTAAATTTAAACTGACTAATTAAATAATTAAACTAATTGCTCTCCAATTAACAAAGAACTAAAATCATGGGGTTGGGACTGTACTACTGTAAAACTGTCCACTGGAGTTATCTTATTTTTCTTCTCCCTTTCACAGCCCAAATCCCAGAAAAAGTTATCTACACTCATTATCTCCACTTTCTCACCTTTCTCACTCTTCAACCTCTCATCATCAGGCTTCCAATCTATACCGTTTCACTGTAACTGTTCTCTCCAAGGCCACTAATGATCTCTTTATCACTAAATCCATGGACTTTTGTTCCTCATCTTTCTTGTCCTCTCTGTAGCATTTGATCACTGACAACCATCTCCTTTTAGATACTTCTTTTCTGGGTTTTTATGACAATTTTGTGTTATCTTCCTGCCTCATACAACTGTTCTTTCCTATTCCCCTTTGCAAGATCATCATCTGTGCCCTATCCCACTTCATGGATGTACTCCAAGACACTGACCTGCAAGGCCCCTCTCCTCTTTTCTCTCTCCATTTGTTCTCTCATCAGCTCTCATGGATTCAATTATCATTGTTATGTAGATGATTCCCAAATCTATATATCCAGCCTTTGTCTCTTTCCTGAGCGTCAGCACAATAACTCCATCTGCCTCCTGGATGCCTCTCCTCTCCACCTGAATGTCCCATCAGACTTAACATGCCCCGAACTGAAATCATTGTTTTTCCCCCTAAACCCATCCATCTTCCAAACTTCCTTGTCTCTATTGAGGATACCACAATGCTTCCAGATACACAGCTTCACAATGGAGGAGTCATCCTCAAAATCTTGTTAATTTGACATTTCCCAATCCATTCCTTTCACTCTATTGAATCCATAACCACCCTAGTTCTGGTCCTTATTACTTCTTGCCTGGACTATTGCAATAGTCTCTTAAATAATTTCTCTGTATCCCTTCTTGCCCCACTCCAATACATCACCCATATATTTGCCAAAGAGATACAGCTAAAGTTTATATCTAATCATCTCTTTCCTACACTCACAAAGCTTTAGTGCTTCTCCATTACCTCTGTGATAAGATAAAACTCTTATTTGACATTTAAAGCCTTTCACAATCTGGCTACAATCTATCTTTATAGACTGTAACAAAGAATTGGGAGGATCAGGTCATTAGTGCATAGTCTGATTTATTTGTGAAAGCATTTGGACATATTAAATTGGATATCCTGTTGTCCTCAGTATGTTCAGAACAGAACCCATTGGCTTTCCCCCCAAGCACTCCCCTTTTCCAAACTTCCCTATCACTCTCAAGGGCATAGCCATTTTCCCAGTCTTCCAGGCTTGCAAAGGTCAGCATTATCTGAGATTCTTCTCTTGTACCCACACCACATATCCAATGAGTTTCTAAGTATTGTTCTTTCTACCCTCACAACATCTCTGGTATACATCACCTTTTCTCCACTTAAATGGCTGCCACCCAGGTGCAGACCCTCATCACCTTTATTCCTGGACTATTGTAATAACTCTCTGGTTGGTCTTCCCTGCCTCATGTCTCTCCCCACTCCTCTGCTCAGCTGCCAAAAAAATTCCCCAAAAGCTTACATCTGACCATGTTACCCCTGCTCCCACACACAAACCCCCTGCCTCTACTCAGTAAAATCCAGTGGCTCCTTATTCACTCCAGGACCAAATACAAGGGATGTCTTTGGCGTTTAAAGCCCTTTACAACCTTGCTCCTTCCTGTTTTCAGGCTTCTCGCACCTTACTTCCCTCAACTTTTACACCCCAGCAATCCTTGCCTTCTTCCTGTTAATCAATAACATAGGATTCTCCTTTTCCCTACTCTGTGCCTTTTCAGTGTCTATTCCCATTCTTCAAATGGTCACCTTTCCCACCTTCACCTCTCAATTTCCCTGGATTCTTTCAAGGCTCAGCTCAAATCTGACTTTCTGCAAGTCTTTCCCTCCTTCCATCCCACCTTCTCTCTGAGATTACCTTCCATCTGCTCTGTATACATCCTACATATGCATAGTTGTTTGCATGTTGTCTCCCCAGTTAGACTGTGAGCCCTTTGAGGGCAGGGACTGTTGTTGCTTTTCTCTGTATTCTTGGTGCTTAATAAGTGGCACATTATCTGGCACACAGTAGGAAATGCTTAGGAACTGACTGACTGAAAAGAAATGTTGATAGAGACCCAGAATTTTCTTATGTGGTAAAATACCTGCAATAGTCATTAAATAGAGGCAGTGACCATGACGGATTTGTTTTAATAAGACTTTTTTGCCTCTTCTTTCAAATTAGCTAAAATAATTTCTAATTAATAGCCAACATTTATATAATACTTAAAAATTTGCAAAGGACTTTTGGGGTATTATCTCATTTGATCTTCACAAATGTCCTATGAAGTAGATGCAATTGTTATTTCAACCTTACAGATGAAGAAATTGAGGCAGATAGAGGTTAATTGACTTGCCCAAAGTCATAGAGCTGGTAAATGTCTGGGGATTAATTTAAACCCAGGTATTCCTGACTTCAAGGCCACTGCTCTAATAAATCCTGTATTTTTGGAAAAGCAAACTTGTTTTAAGCAAGTTATCCAAAAAGTCTGCTGCACAAAATCCAGAAACATTGAAACTTAGGAAGAGAGGGGAAAAAAAAAAACCACCTCCTGCTTCTTTTGTAATGTCCAAGTGGTGGTCAACAAGTATGTCCTTTTTTTTTTGAAGCTTATCTATAACATTGTCTTTGGGTGTCTGTTGAAGATATCTCTCTTCGTCATAATATTCTTTCAAACAATTTTTAATTATCATGGGACAAATACAATAAAACTTCCAATGTGATGTTGAAAGTCTGGGATTGTAGAAATAAGACAGAATTTCCTTTCACAAATAAATTCGGATGTGCACTGAGAGCCTGATCCTCCTAATATTTGTGCTGGCAGAATTTCCATAGTAGAATGACAAAGTTTGGCAAGCACGTTGTGAAAATATAGCCTTGACTTAAAGTCAAGTGTAAACACACTGGCTTTCCAAAGCACATATGTAGCTCAAAAAACCCCCAAAACCCCAGCAATGGCTATCATGAATGTGTAACTCAGGACAGAATCAGCTACATATTCTGATGATGATGATGATAACAACAATAACTAACATTTATATAGTGCTTGCTGTGTGACAGGCACTGTGCTTAGTAAGCAATTTGCAAATATTATCTCATTTGATCCTCATGACAACCCTGGGAGCAAGGTGCTATTATTTACAGATGAGGAAATTGAAGTTAACAGAAGTTAAATGACTTGCTGGAGGTCACTGTGGTAGATAATTAATAATAACTGAGGAAACAGTCTGAACTATATGATTTATTATCAAAATGGGTCAACGGACTCCCCAGTAAGTTCAAAGAACCTGAACACAGAGTGAGACAGATTTTTATATACTAAAAACAATCAAATAAGATCAATTAATTAAAAGAAAACAATGAACAGGATACAAGCCATGATAAAAAATTAGGTAATCTGATTCTAATTGGAGGAAAGATAAGGGGCTTTCCAAGTTTAGAAGGGGAAAAAGTTTCGGTTAAGAGATGGGGGAGTGTGAGTAAGTTATAGGCACCTTCTTTTCCCAGCATCGAGAGATACTAATTAATTGCATTCGCTTGCATTTATAAAACAATAGATGGCTTATACCATCTAGTTTCCCATGGGTGATTTATGGAAAAACAAGATGGAGGATAACATGTGGCAGCACAAGATGGAGTCAGTCTTCATTAGATAGAATCTAATTGGTTCTCTTGATTCCCACACCAAACCAACTCCATTTTTTCACTGGTCTTCTCTCTATCTTGACATCACATACCTACTAAGTATATGATGTCACATTTGAACTCAGGTCTGCCTGATTACTGGCCTGGCATTCTATCCACCGTGCCACTTAACTGCACCAATAATTTGAATCACAATTCCTAAATGGATCCTGAGTCAATAGACAGAGCTTATTCAATGTTTAGTGTGGAACTAACCGCTGAGCTAAGCACCAGGGATGCAAACAGAAACAAGCAAAAGAATTCGTCCCTCAGTAAGCATTTTAAGGGGAAAAGAAACATATAAAGGGAAAATAGAAAAGAGCAGGACATGGGCACATAGGCAGAGTGTGTAAATGACTTAGAAGCCGCATAGAGCTTGGTTCCGGGAAAGGTAAGGTAAACGCTCATGTATCAGAGCTATGCGATCCAAGGCTACTGTCCAAGTTTGCCATACTGGAAGGTGGTGGAGGACAGCAAGGTGAAGATGATGGCAGAAGTATTAGACTTTTACCTCTGACACATGAGACGAGGTTCATTTTCAGGGTCCTCTTTCTAGCAGTGATCTTGATGGTTCGTGTCTCTACCACGATGTTCCCCTGGGAACACAATAATTTGGCTTCTCTCAGAGGATCCTCAGCACCGCTGGGTAAGCACACAGGCTCACAAAGGCATTAAGCAAAGATCAAATTTGTTTAGGGTAGTGAGGAATACAGAAAGGATTCATAAAGACTTAGGCCTTTAACAAAGCCATTGGGACAGGTCTTTCCAGTGAACCTTCCCCAGAGATTTGGCTCACAGTCCCCATAAACTCTCGGAACCACTTAGAGAAGTCACTGAATTGATAATCAAGTCATGGCTTTCAAGGCTAGAGCAGCAATGCCATCTGTTTCTAGCTCCTCTTTGGCCTCTGGTGGGGCTGCCTGGCTTCAGTAGTTTGGCAGTGATAGTTCTCTTACTACCAGACCATGTTTCTTGGCATGGCACCAGGAGTCAGGCACAGTTTCCAAACACTGGTCCATGTCTGGCCTACCTCTCGGACTTTGTCAAAGTGGTTCTGGCAGTGTAAATTGGACATGCACCTTTCCTTTGCTTAGTCTCGCCAGCCTTTCTCCATCCTGCATGGTTACTAGTCCAGAAACCCTTGCTACGCACAAGCATCCTTGGATAGTCTTAACAATAGTAAGTGGGAAAAGCAGAAGTTGCCAAACTTCTGTCATCACGTGCTCATTACATTGATATTAATTTTCTCAGATTTGTCACTGAACATATCCAGACACCCCCAAATACATATCAAAGCACAATGGGCAGGAAGCCATTGATTAGAAGAAACTCCTCTTGAACACTAAAATATTTCTAGCAGCCCTTTATTTGTAAAAGCAAAAAATTGGAAATAAAGTAGATGCCCATCAAATGCAGAATGGTTAAACAAATTGTGGTTTAAGAATATAATGAAATATTAACATGTTAGAGGGGATACATTTGATGAATACAGAAAACATGGAAAGGTCTACTAATAGGTTCAGTGAGTGATACTGCCCTCTGGGGGGCACTGGAATAAATCAGGGGGGCAGTGGTACCCTTAGGTACAATTGAGGGGCATTGAATAAAAGTAACAGGGTAATGGAAGCATAAGGAAAGAAGCCAAGAGAAGAAAATTTTGAAAAACTGTTTCTACGTTTCATCCATTGTTGTTTTGGGAATGGGAATCTAAGATCTTCCCTGACCCTAGGCCCTTTGATAGGCTTAAGTGACTCTAAGAACCTTCTCAGATTTGAAAATATACTCTGCTCCCTAATAGGCTGAATGTGGTCATCTGGAGCCTGTGGCGGGAGGATTTTTTTTCAGGAATGCCCATACTTTGATACTTTGTGATTGGACAGTGGGTCAAGAGGGTTGTGACATTCTCTGAGCCAGAAGAAGGCTATATATACCCTGATGTGAGATTTTGTTTTGGGGCTCACTTTGAGAAAAGTTGTGTGATTTGACCAGACAACACTCTGGGCAGCTATTGAGCCCCCTGGCTTTGAAAATCCAAATGTTGGTGCTTCCCTCTCTGGTAACTGACTAGGTATGGATGTAATGGTCAGACATTTGGAAGCCTGTCTGCTGATCAGTTTCTCTATATTTGTTGTCTGCTTGTAACTTGTTTGTATAATCTGAAGTTTGGAGTCCTGACCTTTTCCCCCCAATCTAGGTAAATGACATATCTTTGATTAAAACAAGATTGTTAACCCATTTTGAGTTGCTTTCCTTTAGAAAAACAGATCTAAGAACCTGTGTTGGCAGCCTTCCTGGGGTTGTTAGAGTGCTTGTTGCTACAATTGTGTAACAGAGTTGAAGTCATAGTGATTACATTATTTTCCAAATAAATGCACAAAATTCAAATTATAACCTATCAATGGTTAAGTCTGCCGACAGGTCTTAACAAGCATTTGCAGGTAAGTGCGCCATGCATTGTTGGGAAGTCCAGCATGCATCAGCAGGAATATGTGCACATAATGACTTGTTTACAATACTATTTGGTTACATGACACAATATTGCACCATCAAAATTCCAATGCAGGAAAAAGTCCAAAAATTTAAAATAGATTATTAAATTTAAGATGTCATTTTTTAAAAAATTAAATTTTTAAAAAATGACATAAATTTTTAAAAAAAAGCTGTTAAAGGGTTAAAGAAAGTAGATTTCCAGAGGGTCATTGAGTATTTTTTTTAAAGGGATGGCAGGCCAAATAAATTTAGGAACCTCTAGTCTACATGAACTGATGCAGAGTGAAGCAAGGAGAGCCAAGGAAATAATGACCACAACAATGTAAATGGAAATAACCACAAAAAAGTTAAAAATGAATGTTGCAAAATTATACAGAATAAGCATGACTCCAAAGAAAAGATATGAGAAGATACTCCCACTTTACCACCCCTTTGCAGAGGAAAGGGTCCCAAAAGTGTTGCACATTACACATAAATTCAGATTTTTGTGATGTGTTCATTATGTTGATTTCCCCCTCTTTTTTATCTTAAAAATACTATTTGTTATATGGAATAACTCTCTGGGAGGAGGAGGGGGAGAGATGCTGAAGGAAACTACGGTGACGTAAAAGACAAAAGACATTGACAAAAGCTTATTAAAAAAAAATCCAAAGGGCAGGACATCAGTAGTTGGAAGCATATTATAAAAGATGGCTTCTAAGGAAGAAATGTACAGAAAGGGTATAGACAACATCAAGGATATATATGATTTGAAAAGCAAGTAAGACAGTCATGGGGCAAGAAGGGGAGATGATTGATGGACTAGATGCCTTTGAATGCTATTTTGCTACTTCAGAGAGAGTAAAGGAACCAGAGGAAGGCCTCCAATATGTTGGATGGCTCCTTTATGAGGGCTTTATGAAAAGGCATGAACAGGAATTGCACAGGGCCAGAGGAGGTCACAATCTTTCTTCCTTGGAAGGAGTGACTCACAGCAATGAAATGACAGATTTGTTCAAATGTCAGCATAAAAAAACTGAGTTATATAGGATACAGACTAAGCTCAGCTTCTCACAGACACTTAAACCCAGGGAGTGTGATCTCCAAATTTTCAAAGTTTACTTAGGACACAAAAATGCCTTATTTTGAAGTGGTCTACAATTCATATATGGGGCTCATTTTATTTTATCCTCTTTGCTATTAAGAATGTAAATCTTTTGTTTTCTAGTACTTTGATTTTAAAATAGTTTGTATTCTTTTCCTAATCCACTCATCATCATTATTTATTCTTAAATAGTTCTTTTATTAATGCTTTATTAACTTCTGATTTACATCATTCGTTTCCGCCAGATTTTGAGTTAAAAATTTTCTCCCCGTTTTTCCCCCACCCATCCCCCCAAAACAGCAGTCCCACAGGATATCCCCACCTCCAATCTGCTCTCTCCCATATTTTCTCCCATACCAGTTTCAACTTTTCCAGTGGATCTCTATGCCTCAGTGCCTGTATATACATTTTTTTCTTAACAACATGTAAGATGGTATTAATAATAGTATATATATATATACATACACTCATATATATATATACATATATTTGAATATTTGATTTTAAAACTTTCAATTCCAGATTCATTCCCTTCCCCCCCTGCCACCCACCCCCACTGGGGGGACAAGCAGTTCAGTATAGGTTGTACATGTGTAGCTAATGCAAAACAATAACATAGTAGATGTATTGTAAAAGACTGACTATATTTCCCTCCCTCCTATCCCACCTCCCACTTGTTCTATTCTCTACTTTGATCCTGTCCCTTTTCAAAAGTGGGTGCTTCCAACTTCCCTCCCCCCCAGCCTGCCCTCCCTTCCATCATCCCCCCTCACATCCCCTTCCCCCCCTATTATCCTGGAGGGTGAGATCCCCTATTTAGTGTGTATTTCCCTCCCTCCTCAAGCCAGATTCAATAGGAATAAGGTTGACCCATTCCCTTTTGCCTTCCTATTCTTCCCCTCCATTGTAACCACTTTCCCTTGCCTCTTCTGTATGAGATAGTAGCCCCACTCTGTCTCTCCCCATCTCCTCTCATTATATTCCTCTCACCTCTTAATTTCACCTTTTAAGTATCATCCCTTCCTGTTAAATTGGTCCCGTGCCCTCTATCTATGTATACCTGTAAACATATATACACACATTCACATATGTATTCATATACCCACATACCCTCATATAAAGACATATATATATACACATACACATACACACACATATATATATATATATACATATATACATACATATATATTTCTAATCCCTTCAACTACTGAGAAAAGTTTCATAAGTTACAATTATTGTTTTTCCATGTAGGAATGTTAATAGTTCAACTTTGGCCAGGTGGCTCAGCAAGCAAGAGCACCGGCCCCAGTGCCGGGACGACCCAGATCAAATCCGGGCGTAGACACTCAGCACCACACCCAGAAACAACAACTGGCCGTGTAACCCCGAGCAAGCCACTCAACCCCGATTGCTTTAAAAAAAAAAAATAGTTCAACTTTGATAAGTTCCTTATGATTTCTTTTCCCTGTTTACCTTCTCATGCTTCTCTTGCTTCTTGTATCTGAATGTCAAATTTTCTATTCAACTCTGGTTTTTTCATCAAGAATGCTTGAAAGTCCTGTATTCCACTGAATGACCATATTTTCCCCTGAAACATGATACTCAGTTTTGCTGGGTAGGTGACTCTTGGTTTTAATCCCAGCTCCCTTGACCTCCAGAATATCACATTCCAGGCCCTTTGATCCCTCAGTGTAGAAGCTGCCAGATCCTGGGTTATCCTGATTGTGTTTCCACAATATTCAAATTGTTTCTTCCTGGCTGCTTGTAATATTCTCTCCGTAATCTGGGAATTCTGGAACCTGGCTATAATATTCCTAGGAGTTTTCTTTTGGGGATCTTTTTCAGGAGGTGATCGGTGGATTCTTTCAACCTCTATTTTGCCCTCTCGTTCTAAAACATCAGGGCAGTTTTCTTTGAGAACTTCCTGGAGGATGCTTTCCAGGCTCTTACTTTGGTCATGGCTCTCAGGCAGTCCAATAATTTTTAAATTATCTCTCCTGGATCTATTTTCCAGGTCAGTGGTTTTTCCCATGAGATATTTCACATTGCCTTCTATTCTTTCATTTGTTTGGATCTTTTTAACAGCATCTTGATTTCTCATAAAGTCATTAGCTTCCATTTGCTCCAATCTAATTCTGAAGCAATGATTCTCCTCAGTGAGCTTTTGAGATTCTTTTTCCATCTGGCAAATTCGACTTTTTAAGGCATTCTTCTCCTCATTGCCTTTTTGAGCCTCCTTTGCCATTTGAGTCAGTCTGTTTTTTAAGGTATTATTTTCTTCAGTCAGGCTGTTGACTCTCATTTCATAATTTTCTTGCATTGTTCTCATTTCTCTTCCCAATTTTTCCTCCACTTCTCTTATCTGCTTCTTAAGGTCCTCTATGGCCTGTAACCAGCTTGTATTTTCCTTTGAAGCTTTTGGTGCAGGAGTTCTGACTTCACTGATTTCCTCCTGTTCCATGCCTTGCTCCTTCTTATCCCCAAAATAGGAGTGTAATGTTGGAATCTTCTGTCTGCTTTGTTTCCTTTGCCTGCTAATTTTGCCACTCAATTATTTGACTTTTGGGCTTTTTGCCACAGTAGGACTCTGCCACCAGACAGGGGAGTTTTCGTCCCAAACGCTGGGGTTTTCTCAGCTGCCGGAGGTATTAGATGGGTGCCCTCTCTGAGGTCTCCACACACTCTGGCAGGCTGGACACACACCCCAGGACCTCCACCCTAGACTGCAATCCAGATCCAAGCAGGTTAAAGCAAGAGCGATTACCCCTCAGACTGGTGCTTGGTCCCCCTACATTCTGCAGGCCAGGAGCTGAAGCCACCACATGGCGCTGGCAGGATGTGCTGGTATCTCAGAGGTTTCTCGCCCCAGGGGTAAAAGCCAAGCACTCCCACTTACTGGCTCCCAAAGTCCAGACTGCACCGGCCTCTCACCTTTTCCTTCGTATCTATGTATTGATAAATCTGGAAACGGCCACAGCTGCTGCTGATCTGGAGTCCCTCTGGCTGGCAGCTGGTCAGGCCAGCCCTGGGGCTAAAGCCTCGGTGTGGGGCTGGGCTCGGCTCCCAGAGCGCTGCGCTGGCCGATTCCTGCCGGCCTGCCGGGCTGTCCTCAGCGGGAGGTTAGCTTCTCTGTGTCATTTTGTGGGTTCTGCAGCTCCAAAGTTTGTTTAGAGTCCCCTTTTTACATGGATTGGGGAGGGTGGAAGCCGGAGCCGGAGCCGGGGAGGGTCGTGCTTCTACTCCGCCATCTTGGCTCCGCCCCTGTTCCTTAAATAGTTCTTATGGTCATAGTTTTGTGCTCCTGGGCTTTGCATACAACAAGTATAACAATGAAGAGCTACAGCTTGTTATCCTGAACAAAACTTCCAAACAAAAACAGGAAATGGGAGTAAAAATACATAAGAAAAATAAATAAGCATTGTCCTTCATTTTTCAGTATTTTGAAAAAAATGTCTGTCAATGTCCTTTTGGCCTTCTTTCTCCTCTCTGTACATCACAAAAACTCTGTCTTCTTCCATGCCAGGCATTGGAAACTCAGAACGCTAAGCATCTAAACACCACATAAGGCTTGTAACAGAGAAGGCTGTGGGGTGCGTGCCATTCATTGTATTGCCTCCTTGACCCAGTGCCCTCACAGAGGCGACCCAGTGCCCTCACAGAGGCGACCCAGTGCCCTCACAGAGGCAACCCAGCTAGAAGCCCTCACCCAAGAGAATTCTATATTAATATTCTACAAGTTGAAAGAATGTAACCAAAAGACATCATCCTAAAAACCAGCAGGAAACTAGAGTCATTTTTATTATAAGTGCCAAATCCATCTTCTAATACATAGTTGAATTTCTAAACAACAAAGAGAGGTCTCTAGGGCTTGGTGGTTTATTTTTCTGCTTCCTCCACATCAACCCAACTTCCCCTACTTAAAGGTGACAGTGAATTCAGCAAGTAAGAATTCTTAATTACTGCCATATTATTTCTGGGATGGATTTTCAATGGGAGATCAGCAAGGGGAGGGATGTCCTGGGATTTGAACCTATATTCATGACAACCTTTTTCTCAGAGTATCACCTGAACATTAACCACATCTGCCTCTGACGGTTCACTTTGGGGGCACCTAAAATTTGGTGATTTGAGAAGTCATCAATGAGAAAAAAAAAGTAGTAATCAAGGAAATGGAAGAGAAAAGAAAGGGAGGGATGGGAAGGATGCTTGTGGTTACATGGTGGAGCATGACTCTTATAGATTATTTGGCATTTAAGTCTTAAAACAGGAATGAGCTTTTAAAATTCAAATTGAGGCAACGAGCACATTTTTACCTTTACCATGGGAAAAAATAATGAAAAATTGAGAGCTAGTCATTCCATGTCTCTTCTAAAAAGGCTTTCTTTTATAATTTAAAGAAATCATTATAACTAATCTTGGAAATCTTATAGTAAGCACAAGGAACTAGAATTATATTGAGTCCAAAGAACAGAAATGAATACAAGCTCTAAAATTCTCATTGCGTTAGTAACCATTAAAATAATAAAGAGAGAATGCTGCCTAACTGCGGTCAGGCAGCTGAAGTCATCTCCGCAAAGACAGGCTTCCTTTTCATAATTTTCTAGTTCTTTCAACAATAATGCCTCATATACCTACTGTGTGAAGGGCCCTAGAGAGGGACGATGCAAAAGAAAGAACAGGCAGGGTTTCTGTTTATGAAGAACATGCAATAAACTCAGGGAGAAAACACACATGCATGAGATATTAGAAAAGCAATACAAAGCCACATCCACAAGTTAAACAAATCTCCAGCAACATAAGCATTGAATTGCTAAGCAGATACAGAGCCAAGGAAGCATCAGTCGGGTGGGGCTGGTCAGAGAAAGGCTGCTGTGAGACACAATGCTGAATTAAATTTAGAAAGATGTGATGAACATGATTCACTTTACTGATTGGGTGAGCCTGAGTTCTTGAGAGCTATGCCGGTGGCGCTCAGGCTGGAAGGCCTGAAGCATGATCCAAGTACATCTGTTGTCCAAGGATTAGCTAAATTGAACTTGGAGAAGTTCTTGACTAGAGTGGCTACAGTGATGTGTGGTTTTTTTTTTTTTTTTGGCCATAGCAACGCACATTACCACACTAAGCCCATCTAACAAGGAAAAGGGGTGGTACAATTTGTGTTGGTGTAGGTAAAAGTCAGGTGGCTAGGTGATACAGTGAATAGAGTGCCAGGGCCTGGAGTCAGGAAGACTTGAGTTCAAATCTGGCCTCAGACACATATTAGCTGTGTGACCCTGGGCAAGTCACTTAACCCAGTTTACTTCAGTTGCCTCATCTGTAAAGTGAGCTGGAGAAGGAAATGGCAAACCACTCCAGTATCTTTGCCAAGAAAACCCCCAAAAGGGGTCACAAAGAATTATATATGACTGAAAACGACTACAAACAAGAGAGAAGCTATATACAGAATCCTCCCAGAAGCAGCTGGTGGTATAGCAGACAAGGGGCTGCGCCTGGAGTTCAAATACAGCCTCAGATATTTCCTAGCTGTATGACCCTGGGTAAGTCACAATCGATTTGCCCCAGTTTCCTCAACTATAAAATGGTGATAATAACAGCACCTACCGCCCAGAGCTGTTGTGATGATCAGATGAGATAATACTATTTTTTTAATGCTTAGTGTAGTGCCTGGCACATATTCAATGCTATGTGCTTATTCCCTACCCTTCTCTTCTCCATGTACCTATGAAGCTGAATATAAGAAGGATACGGAAGGGTGAGGAAGACATTTTGCAGGGTACTTGGAAGATCTGTGATGTGTCACTAGCATCTTTTGCAATAAAGGCCTTTTGTTATTGTTGAAAATGTGTTTCTCAGTGGCGATCACAGGTTCATAGATTTAGAACTGGAGGACATCTAGTTCAAATCTCAAATCTTACAGATGAGGAAACTGAGATCCAAAAAGTTAAGCGTCTTGACCAACGTTACACAGGTGTGACAGGTGGGATTTGAGCCCAAGTATTCTTACCCCCCACTGGGTACTTTCTCCACTGGACTATGCCCCAAATCCATTCAACTGAGGATTAGACACCACTGTGATAGACATTCTTGTTTCATATCCTCTGACTATGCTGTAGTGAGATGAAAGGCATTGGAATTTTATAATGATACAAAATTAGTGCAAAATATTTTAAATGACATGCTTAGGGAAAACATATCTAACATGGTGTAGAGTTAGACAATATGTTGAGTCTCCTGTGGTATTATAAGGCATGCTGTTGGTGGATGAATGATTTTTATATTAATATGGTGATATTACTATTAAGAAAAGGAATTTAGACCTAAGATTTAGAAAAATAATCAGACATACACATTTCCTCACTGCCATGGTGGCTCTGAGCCTGGCACCTGTGTTGGATGTGAGGATCGAGTGAGATAATAGCTGCAAAGAGCTCACTTAGCGCAGTGCCTGGCACATCATAAACGTTAGCTATTATCGGTATTATTACCATTAAAACCATTTGGTGCACTAGAGTTATGTGGAACCAGAGAATCGTTGGGGCCCTAAAAGCATGGTGGAATCCTATTGTACCAATAATGATCATTGTATATGACTTCAGAGCTAAGGGTCATGGCTGAGAACATCAATGTTTATTTTGCAGTGCTGTGTTCTATTGTCTTCTTACAAATATGTAAAATGTTCACTGGTTTCTTCATTAGAAAGAATGAATTGGGAAAGTCTGGGTGAATAGTGTGATGTGCAGATTTATGCTCAAATGTTGGGCCTCCATAGCTGAATGTTAAGGACAATAAGGAAAAACCACCCTGATAAAACCTCTTATAGAAGTACTAAACTGACTTGGCTTTCCTCCTCTCCACCTCCACACCCCACTGCCGTCCCTTCCCTGAAGTTGGAAAACATGGACTGATTTTTTTTTTTTTTTTGCATTACTCATGATCTGTTCCCCACACTTCACTGGAACCTGCCCCACTTCTCAGTTCAAGAAGGTCACAAAACCCACTTTGGGTTAAATGCTCTTTTAGCTTACTGGAAACCTGTTGGCAGCTGATTCTTTGTTTTAAGAATGGAATATGTAATCTTCAAGGTCCCTAAATGACTCATTTTTAAAATGAGTACAAGTGTTCCAGCTGGGTTGTGGACTGTTGGTAGTGGTCAATTCCTGGCAGCTTACCATTTTGAGACTAGATAAATTATACATGGAAAAAAAGTAAGGGTCATAGGACCGTGAGATTGTATATTTAGAGCTGATGTGGAACTATAAGGTCCTAATATCAGAAGGCGTTATCAGACAACTTTCCAGAAAGTAAAAATAAAACAATGCATTAGGTAGGTAAGATTTCTATTGGCTATAAAACCCGCCATCCTTAAGATTCCGTTTCCTTCATTTATTCCTGTAGAATGTTTAGCCCTCTTGTAATTCTAAGGATTAACCAGGAAATCCCTTCAGATTCTTAATTGTAATACTGCTTTTCCACATTTTTTCCTGACCATTTTTTAAGACCTAAGTAAGAGGCGTATTCATGTCCCTATGAGTTTTCTTTAGGTAGAACTCAAGAAGGCCAAGTAATTGCTTTCCAGTCTCAACCCCCCAGTCCTGATTACTTTTAATTAGATTATATTTCCCCAGCATGGAACCGCCGAATGGAGTGTATAGCAAAGTCCATCGATCTTAAGACAAGGAGCGGCTTAACCTGCAAATGAATAGGACTGACTCTGGGATTATGGAAGCTAGCTGTGTAAACGTGAAAGGAGTCCGCTAAGCCAACAGTCCTTGGCCTGCTGACACAGCTGCTCCAGGGCCACTCATTCACTGCAGCTCAGAGGGATATTCAGTTACAGTGAAGAAATCATAACAAAGACAGGAAACAGATCAGCACACTCTGGATTTAACACTCTCCCCTGGGGAACTCTGCTGATTTTTAAACTGCAGATGTTTTTAACCCTGCCTAGAAGAATGTCCGAAATCCATGTTCTTCTCCAACAAAGTCAAGTATGGTATATAGACCATGGTAAGCTGTGTCCAAGCTGTGCAACTATCATGGAAGCATTTTATGTTTCATGTTCAGAAAGTGGCCAATGAATATAGGGACTATGTTGATTTATCTCCAGCACAGTGGTGGGTAACTGTTAAAACAGGACAACCTCCTCTGTTCCCCCCCCCCCAAAAAAAAACAAAGGTAGAAGTCAGGAAATGTATCTTTTTTTTCTTTTCATTTTTATAATGTGCAAATGAAGTCAACTGAGAACCCTTCAGCAAGGGCGGGGCATTCTCCATAATTGTCAGATTTCTCTGTTGGGTTGCTATACCATTTCCCACTTTTTGCCTCTCTCAGCAAGCACTCCACACCAAGCTGAGCACAGGGAAATAAAACTGTCTTCATTCAGCATTAGAGCACATCATTGCCAACAATAACTGGATCTTGGGATATTTGGAGCTGGTGATTAAGGGAACAGCATATCTCGCTGACAGGATATAGATTGTCTTTCAAAAGCTCCATTATGTCTGAAGAGCTGCAAATTTATATTTTCGAGTTCTTTTGACTAAGTTACATAAACACATCTTGTGACTCCATGAAGATGTGGCCTGCCAGATGCACCACATTTTTCTTTGTGGCAAAGGGACTGCACTGCCAGAGGGAATTTTGGGAAATCAGAAAACTTCAGGCCATAAAGGTTCTTCTCTAACAAGGAGACTTTCATATGTATGTGCTACACTAATCTTATACAAGATTTCTTGATAAACGAAACCATGGAGTTAACTTTGTTCAATAGCTGTCAGGTTACTAACCTCAGTCAAGAAGTAGACCTAGAAGATGTTTGCTTGCCAAAGATGTTATAGATGAAGAAGTTCTCCAGATATTTCTATTTGCAGATGATATTTAGGGCACAGATGTATTTAGGATTCTTGATTTAGCACTAGAAGGGACCTTAGAGACCATCTAGTCAACTCACTCATTTTAGAGAGAAGGATACTGAGTCCTAGAATGGTTAAATGACTTTTCCAAGATCACACATAGCAAGTAGCAGAGCCATGCTTTGAATTCAAGTTTCCACAGCATAATGCTGATCTCTGGCTATAGGAATCAAGTCCTAAAACATCACAGCACTTCTTCAATGAGATGATAATTCAAATGAGATCAGACTAACAATCCATAAAGTAAAACTAAAAGGATGGAAAATATCTGTTATTTCAACTATGACATACAATTGGATGGAGTTTAGTGTGTTGGTACATTTTTTGGGGACAGTAAATGTAGGTGGACAAGTTGGGCCTAGAGTTGAATAAGAGGAAGAGAGTAGGTTAGATTGCAAATAGTACATGGTATGGTGTTTTGAATCATCCCAACAATGCAAAGACACATCTCAACACAAATGTTCTCCCAGAATTGTTGTAGGGTTGAGAATTTTGAAATCCCATGGTCTCCATACAATCTAAATATGAGTCATCCAAAATGAAAAGACACATTGTAGGTACAAGTAGGCTGAAGCTTATTTCCAATGATGACATATGCCTAAAAAGTTGTAAAAGAAATATCATCAAGGAAATGTATGGTTTGAAATGGAGAGGGTCTAGTGATCTTGTAGTGGGGACAAGGCACATGGATAGACAGCTTGAGTACTCTGTAGGTACCCATGAAATATAAAAAGACCCCAGAGGAAGGCCTCCAGGATAGACAATGTCTCATCTGTGGAAGATCCATAAGATTCACCAACAAAGGGTAGTCATAGATGGATTACGATCTGCATCAAGGTTAGACAGCATCCACATCAATGGGGTCATACATTTTGTGAACTGCTGAAGTATTGAAGGAAGACTAAAAGGGTTTGGTTTTACATGTTGGAAGAACTGAAAGCAAGCATCACCTAAGAATTGTCGCATGACCATTGTCATGAGATGAGTGGCTGATGTAGACCATATATTATATGCTTAACCTATTTACTCTGAGATGGCTCACTGAAACCATTTCACTGTGTGTCTCTCACATTAAACAAGCTAAGATCATCTTATTGTAGCTCCTACTGACTCAGGCATGTCAGCTCTTCTCAGTTTAATTACAGCACTTCAAGCATCCAAAAGGCAATGTGGTACAGCACAAGGAGTGTTATAATTGAAGCCAGAAGACTGGGTTTGCATCCAAACCTTGCATTTTGCTAGTTGTGTTATTCACAGCAAGTCACACAACCTCTCAGAGTATGTTTTCTCCTCCATATTATAAGATGAGAACAATATCATTTGTAACTGATTTCTCTGTGGGGGCTAGTGTTAGAAAAATATTTAGTAAACATTAAAGTACTGTACAAAAATATAATTTTATTGGCATTGGTCTATGTGGGTCTCCATCAATCAAACTTGGTCAAAACTCCATTTTTTTGGTTTTTTGTCCTGGACTGGGGATTTCATTTTTGTCAATGAATCTGGCTACAGAAATTCTCTCCAGTGATAGAGATTAACAACAATTTCATGACTCTGGACAATTGCCTGGAGTGACAAGAGGTTTAATGACTTATCCATCTTTGCATAGCTAGCATGTCTCAAAGGCAGGACTTGACTCTAGATTTTCTTGCTGTTAAAACCAGCCCTCTGTCTCTCTATCCATGCTGCCTCTACACACTCAAAGGCAATTTTCACAAGCTGCCATAGCTAAAAGAAATTCATCTGCTAGCAGACAGTCTTTTGGTGGTAAGATTCTTTGAATCCTGATGAGGCTAGTCTTTAGGCAACAAACTCACCATCAGTCACTGGTCTTCACATAGTTCTTTGACTGTTTAAACCAACTGCCTTGGGTCACAAAGATATACTCTCTCTCCTATTCATTGTCACCAGAGGACTGCTGTCTATGCTGCTTAAATCCACCTCCTAGATCCATCTCCATCTATTTCTTTGTGTTCAAGCTTTCATATTTCCCTCATTGCTCTGGACTTGCCTCTATCTCTGGAAAACTGTCATATGTTGAGATCTGAGAGTTGGAAGGGACCTTGGCTCTCAAGTCCAATCTCTTGCCTGACACAGGAATCCATTGTACAACAGCTCTGATAGATAATCCTTCAGCTAATGCATAAACGAACGCTTTTGTTACTGGAATTTGGAACTTTAAGAATGAACCTATTACATCATGGACAGCTCTAAGTGTTAAAAAGGTATTCATTATACTTAGCTAGACTCTGTTGCCCTACAGCTCCTTTCCACTGTCTTAGTTCTGACCTCTGGAGCAACACAGAATGAATCTTATCCTTCCACAGAGAGCCCTTCAGATACTTAAAGACAACAATCATATTCCCCCTAAGTTTTCCTCTTTAGTCAGCTAGATATGTGTTGTTTCTGTTAATCAAATGTCTACATATTTATTAATGTCTGACCTATCTATGCAAGCCTCTCAAGGTCAAGAATCACGAACCCTACTTCTTCTGTATCCTTCACCTGACCTCATTTGGTACTTTGCACATAGTGCTCATCTCTATGAAGGTAGTTAAATGATTAATTGACTGACTACCGGACAGACCTAATCTTAAGGTCATCAGTAATTCAGTCAGCTGTTAGACTATACAAGGGAAAAGGAGTACCTAATACTTGAATGACGTAGGTGACTGCCCAACTGGTGTGATTTAAGCGGGAGGCAGTACTTACTCCCCTCTCTTTAAATATCTCCTGAGTCCATGCATTTGCATGCATTTGGGTCAGCTAGGTGGAACAGTGGATAGAATGATGGACCCAGAGGCTGACATTTATTTGCTGTGTGACTCTGGGCAAGTCACTTAGCCCTGTTTGCCTCCGTTTTGTAAAATGAGCTGGAGAAGGAAATGGCAAACCACTCCAGTACCTTTGCCGAGAAAACCCCAAATGGGGTCATGAAGAGCGGGACGCAACTGAACAATAACACTGCCCCTTGTCTAAACTCTACGACCTCCTGATCTCCATTGCCCCAGCTCCTGGTTTAGAAGCTCAGCTCTGGTATCTGAAATATGATCACTAGAGATTCGCCCCTTTGAGTTAAATTTTGCTCTCTCCCTTTTAAAAAGCAAATACCTTGGGAAGAATAACACATTGTCATTAACACCTAAGTGTGAATTGGTTTATCAAATCACCTTTCTCGATAGAAGGAACCCAGGACTACATGAAAGGATGCCTAGGGAGGGGGAGCAGCAGGGCACATTGAAAGTGGAAGAAAGAGTTGGGGGGGAGGGAAAGATCATGAGGCACCTCAAAAACAAATTTCATTTACTTCAAAGTTTGTTAAGGATGAGGACCCTAGGTAGTCATGACCAAGTACCATAACCAAGATAGGCAAATATCTCCAGGTTGCTACAAATGGCTCTATCCCACTTTCTCCTTCACTTCCAAGAATTAGTGACTAGAGAGGAAAAGCCAGCCAGAGGAAGCTCTTTCCTGGCTCTCTGCTTACAAGTGTGAGATAGGAAAGCTTTAAAGGGCATGTTCAGGTTCCTCTGAAAACACTTAAGGCAGGCCCTAAAATCAACTTGGAAACTTTATAAAATCATGTGCAAAACACATGCATCAGTTGATCAGATTTCCCCCCTCCTCCCCATTCATCATCCTTCAGCATCATTCAGCTTTTTAGTCAACCAACTCATTCTGTGACCTTCGAATACTTCCCAGGGGAGAGTGCCTTGAAATTCTTGCTTAGAAAAAAAAGCGCTGACTGATGATTCATTAACCTGATTAAGCTTCTACTTCAGGAATCCTCCCAATAAGAGAGAGAGGAAAAGAAAAAAAAATTGACTCAATTCTTCTGACCTGGCACTGAGCTTAGTAAACAATGGTATTAGGGCAGGAGAAGGTTTTTGACTGGATCTGTTATTTAAACTCACATAGAGACCCTCTGTAGTCATACCAGAAAGAGATCGCAATTGACTCATACTTGCTCTGCCTCATTATGGAAGGTTCTCTTCCAGGAGACCACTTGGGACAGGCCACAGAATGTGTCTTGATACCTGATACATTGCAAATCCTAAAGATTTCTGATTTTCCTCACCTTCTGCATCCTCCCCTCGTGTTATTCTATATATCAGTTCAAGTCTTAGTTTTCTTCACTTTGGAGATAAATTTAAGAATTTCACTGCCTTTTAGGGTCTTTACTCAAGCCAATTTATATTATGTGGTGCTTTTGTCAAAAATAACTCTTTCACTGTGTTGAATCATATAAACCACCAGTGGTTCCATGTACTTCATGTACAGGCCTTTGAAGCTGAAAACATCAACACATTATAGATATTTCACAAGGGATGCTTCCAAGAATACTGATCCCATAACTTGATAAAGATCAACAAAGAGATAAGGTCTCTTGTGGCTAGGAAGATGGCAATGGACAATTAAATTCAATTAAACATTTATTAAATGCCTATTCTGTTTGAACCACTCTCCTAAATTCTGGGAATAAAAACAAGTGCATCAGTCTGTTCTCAGGTAGTTTATGCTTTTTAAGGAGAGAACAGCACTTGTGCAGATAATGTTAATACAAGGTTATGGAGGGTAAAAAGGGTGTTCTGAGAGTAGCAGCTGGCATAGTCAGCGATGACTTTATAGAAGAGGCAGAGGCTGAGCAGAGACTTGCTGCAAGGATTAAAACAAATCTCTAAGCAATGACAGTCAGGAGGATTCTGGGTCTGGGGCTGGCAGTGAGAATGTTACTTGTGCAAATGCATGGAGTCAAGAGAAGGAATGATGAGTTCTAGGAATAACTAGTTGTCCAGTTTGGGAGAAGGATATGTGGAGGGGAAATGAAATCAGCTTTTAAGTATTTGCGGTTGTGCAGCTAGGTGGCACAGTGACTCTAGAGTCAGGAGGACCTGAGCGCAAATCCAGCCTCAGACACTTACTATGTGACCCTAAGCAAGTCATGTAAGCCTGTTTATTTCAGTTTCCTTATCTGTAAAATGAGTTGAAGGAAATAGCACTCCAGTATCTTTGCCAAGAAAACCCCAAATGGTGCCATGAAGGGTCAGACATGACTGAAAAACAACTGAACAATAACTCTCTGTGTGTGTGAGTGAGAGAAATAGAGAGAGAGACAGAGACAGAGAGAGAAAGTCAATTACTAGAAGTTACAGGGAGGCAAATTTCAGCTCAACAAAGGGAAATGCTTCCTAACAGTTACAGTTATCCCCACAAATTGAACAGGCTGCCTCCAGATTCCCATCACTAGAGATCTTCAGGCAGAGTGTGGATGACTATATGTTAGAAATGTTCTAATCAGGATTCATTATTTAGTTAGGGACAATTCCTCTGAGGTCTCTTCTAAATCTTAGTCTATGAGAGAGGTGGGGAGGGGAGTCGATGATGGTGGAATTTTGGACAGATCTGGAAGGAAATGTAGAACAGCAGCATCTTATTTTTCCTGTTGTTTGTTAATTCTTTGAGTTCTGCCTCAAAAGACTAAAATTATGTCCCTTGTTTTGTATATTTATTTGATTTTTTGTTTACTGTTGACACTTATCCTTATAATTTTATTGTGGTTTTTTTTTTTTTTTATTTTAAAGAAGCAGCTGGAGCAGGCACAATACAACCACCTGTTTCCACTATAAAGGCAGAAAGAAGAAGTCATGAGAAGAAGACTACTCCATAAGGAAGGCTGTTCCATAAGATGAGACTCACAGAACCCTGAAGAAAGCAGGATGAAGCTAACCTTGTCTCGTGAGCTACTCGGAGAAACAAACACATCAGACTGGGGAGTTCAGGAGAACTACATTAGTTGTGGTGACTTTTAGGAAGTAGCCAAGTAGTTTTACTATATTATTTAAGCATTGGGTTGTAGATTGGTGTTTTGGAGTAGCTTTTGGGAGCCAGGAATAACTCGCTATGGGCTCTTCTGTTGAGTCAAGTAAGAGGATGAGGCCCCCACAGAAGAGGTTATTGGGGGCTGGGAAGTTTTTTTTTTTTCCCCTGGGAAGACAAGGTTTCATTAAAGTCCAGGAATGGAAGAGAAGGTTGAAGAAAGAGGAGACTTTGCTCCTCATGAGAGGGAGGAGGGGTCACTATGAAAAGAGCCAGCCCAGGGACCTCAGATAAATCCCAACTTCCCAAATTGAATGTTGGGATGGCGTTGCTGCTTTTCACAAACTTCTTCCCCAGTCTGGAGCCTGGTGCTGCTAAAAGGTCATCCCAATATTACTAGATGTTTTCTGAGAGCCTAAAAAGCAGCTTTAAATGGAAATCTAAAATCTAGAATGCCCATAATCTAGCCCTGAGATTCCTTGTGTGAGAGGTGGATTTGAGAGTTAGGATTTTACAAGAAGGGAGGAGGTAATTTGATAGTAAGAAAGAATTATACCAGAGAAACCAAGGAGTAGAGGGGGAGGGAAGCAAATAGTAGAAGCCAGATCTTTTTTTTTTAAAGAACAATAATGATGTTATTTGAAATTTGTGTAGCACTTTACACACTGTAATAATAATAGCAGGCACTTATTAAAGTTTACAAGGTGCTTAACCAACATTATCTCATTTTATCCTCAGAACAAATCCAGGAGGTAGGTGTTATTATCCCCATTTTATGGATGAGAAAACTGAGGCAGATGACAATTAGGTAATTTGCCCGTGGTCACACACCTAGTAAGCATCTGAGGCCAGATCTGAATTTAGGTCTTCCTAACTCAGGTTCGGGCCGTGTCCACTATGCCACCTAGCTCCTGGTATTTTAATTGATTTCTCATGTCAACACAGTATTGCAGACTTGTTTCTTTTACAACCATCTCTTTTTTACAGATGAGGAAACTAAAGCTGAGGGGGGGACAGAGACCAAGACACAGAGAATGAATCTGTGGATACCCAGCCATTAAGTGTCAGAGGCAACATACAAAACCAGGTTTCTCCCTGCTATCATTCCACATGTCAGCTCTTTACTATATCCTAAGAATAAAGGGAAATGTAAGGCTGGTGTTGGCTGGCTGAATGGCCATAAAAGTCAATATAAGTTTCAATCTCTTCTGGGGAGTTGGAACAATGTATCTTGGGCATACGTGTATGTAGCAATGATGGTCTTTAGCAGTGGTATTTCCTGCATAAGGATTTATTTCTTGCCAAACTCATCCTTGATAAGAAGCCTGGTGTGGTGGATAAAGAAATGGCCTCAGAGCCAGGAAGAACTGGATCCAAATCCTAGGTTATCATCCCAGAACTCATGGATCATTACTCTAACCCATGCTATGTGACCCTGGGCATAATCAATACAGGTGATAAGATTTAGAGGACTTTAGGTCACAGTGGCAGGGCAAATGACAAGGCCTAGTGGTCTTCTATCTCACAAGAAAGCTTGTAATTGGTTACTCTCTCCTCATTCAAGTGATATGATTATTCCTATTGGTATTGCTGAAACCTTGATGAGGCCTTGGGTTTTTTTTTTGGGGGGGGGACAGAGGCAAGTCAAGGAAGGAGGGTGCTCAAGAATTTGGATTTATTCTGGTTGACCTCAGAGGGAAAAATCAGGGGCAATGGTTGGAAGTTTCAGAGGGCTTATAGTAATGAACAACTTCTCAACCAATGGAATGGGTTGGTTTCTATGACCTTAGAAGCCTTCAAGCAAGAGCCAAATGATCACTTGGAGGGAAGTCATAAAGGGGATATGGATTCAGGTTGGGGTAGATGTTCTTTGAAGTCCTGTCTATCCCTGAAATTTTGTGGTCCTGGAAAAATGTGTCAAGGACCTGTTGTTATACCTGAAGAACACTGGGCTGAACTCTAGGGTAGAGAGAAATAAAAAATGCCTTCAAGTAGCTGAACACTAGGACTTTCCTCAAAATAGCTGGGCTTATGGTGAAGCAGATAACCAAGTTACCACAGCTGATGCAAAGAAATTCTCTCAGGTTCCATTTTCTTAAAGCATTCGACATTTACTATTCAGATACATCAAAAGTCTAAGTGTAGAAACCTTCTAACCACTAATTTTGAGGAAATGACCTAGGCCCAACCCTAGATAGGTTACTTTTAAGGGACTCTAACTAATCCCAAGATTTCTTCCTCCTGGACCACTGGGGTGCCTAAAAATAGTGGTTAGGGTTTGATTTACACAATGTAGGGTTTAAATAATGAAAGCTGAAAGAAACTCCTTTGAAGCAAAAGTACTGGGTAGTTAGAGGTCCTCTCTTCAGAGATGAAAAAAAAAATCTGCTAATACAGGTGTCATTTGAGTTTTCCCGAGGATGTTTAACTAAATTAAATTTCCTTTCTTCCATCAGTTCCAAAGTGAGCCTCATAAGTAATGTCTAAGTTTTGTCTTGCCATACCTCCCACAGGATTGGTTTGAATGGGAACTTAGCAAAAGGGGAAAAAGCATAAACTAGCCTAGTCCTTTCCCCATGGCAGCCTGGGCAGGGGGGCCTGCATGAGGCTAAATGACATCTTATGTCAAAACATTCTTAAGACATTTCAATTCTATCATTCTCTAGTTTGCTAAAAATCAGTACTATGTAAACATAATTTGATCTGATTTTTCCCTTTTCCTAGGACATTTTTGAAATGGAGAGCAGGAAACAAAATGGTCCTTCAAACCACATTCAAGAAGACTGACGACTCAGGAGGCCTTCTGGCAATATGTCAGAGAACCTGAGATCCCTCCATTCCTCAATCTGACTGTCAGGTGCTTATGGAAAGAAGTGCACATGGATGTGGATTCGATTGCCACAAAAACATTGGAGGTGGGCTGGTTTAGGCTAGAATAGATATGAGAAAGAAACAGTTCAAGTCCTTAGCCTCTTCATTATTCCTCTGCCAGTACGAAAGCACTAAGAGAAATAAATTCCCAGCTCTTGAACTAAGCCCTATAGAGTATCAAAGACTCAACTCTGAAACTGAGAGCAGGTTTTTTTTTTAAATTTTAATTAATTAATTTATTTACTTTTAGTTTACAACATTCAGTTCCAAATTTTCTCCTCCCCCTCAACTCCCCTTGGTGGCATGCAATTCGATATAGGTTCTACAAATACGTTCACATTAAACATTAGTCAGCTTATAAAGAAGGATTATAACCAATGGAATGAACAGAAAGAAAGAAGGAACAAAAGAGAACAAAAAAGAGAGGGAACAAGTAGTTTGTTTCAATCTGCATTCAGACTCTGCAAATCTTTCTCTGGATGTGGATAGTCTTTTCCATCAGGAGTCCTTTGGAGTTGTCTTAGAACCTTGTATTGCTGAGGGGAGCCCAGTCTATCGAGTCAGTCATCACAGATAAAATGTGTCTGTAATTGTGTACGATTCTGCTCCTTTCACTCAACATCAGTTTATACAAGTCTCTCCAGGTTTTTATGAAGTCTTTCTACTCATCATTTCTTATAGCCCAATAGTATTCCATTACATTCATATACCACAACTTGTTTAGCCATTCCCCAATTGATGGGCATCCCCTTGATTTCCAGTTCTTTGTCATGAGAGCAGTTACCGAGGGCGCATAATAGAAAGAGGTAGAAAAGATTCATTTGCTCCTATTGTCTCCATTTCTTTCATGACCCCCTCCTTAGGTAAATTTCATTTCCTGCCCACTTTTCCCCTAGATTCCTCTCTCCCAAGTGTCCACAAAAATAAGCAACAGAAAGTAATCTTAAACTTTTCCTCCTTTGGAAGAAAAGTACAATTGTCTCTTCCCCCCACTCCCCTGCCATTTCTCAGGGTAATTTAACAGTCGTTCTTTTTAAAAAATATCTATATATTAGAGCTTTGTACAAGACTTTGTATATCTTTGATCTCTCCAGTTCCTACTCCACTCCCCAACCCACCCAAGTTTTGTGATGTTGAAGGCATATCAATGAGCTGAACCTAGAAATGGATTAGAGAAGAGCTGAGTGGATTGCTTTTGGGAAATAGCACAATTTATTTAATGATCCCGGGATTCTCCTTGAAAGAATATTTTTTTCCCTTTTAACACCAATGTTCTCCTGGTGATGCTATATAGCTGCAAACCATGGAATGTTACAGTCTCTGAAGAAATTAAGTTGAGGAATACCCAAAGGTCAATGAAGAGATGTGAGAAGGCAGCAACATCCTGTTGCCAAGGAGGAATTGTGTAGGAGAGTGGTGTAAAGCATGACATCAGAGAAATGTTTTACTGGGAAAGATGGGACAGTAGTCAATTACTGAGACTAAGGGAGAGGGATGACTGATGTATAGCACATACGCTCTACTGCTTTCCCCAAAGTGTCAAGGGAACACAAAGAAGCCCCTCAGGCTGTTGGGTAAATCTTCTGTGGTGAATCTGTGGAAAGACATGGATGATGGATGAAGGTTTCACAGGAAGAGAAGCCGTGGATGGATTATGGTCTGTACCATGGGAGTACCCACAGTGATGAGACCACAGAGTCACTGGAGAATTAAGTGATGAAGTGGAAATTATCTTGCTGTGCCCATGTAGGCATAACTCCAGATAACTGCAGAGAAATCATTCTGCACCCAATGCTAAACTAATGCTACTAATACACCTAGATACCAACAGAAACAAAACCTAGGCTTCACAATGGCTGGAAAACAATCCAAAAAAGAGGAAGAGAATGAGCTTTTAAGTAGTGCCTACTATTTGCCAGGTACTTTTCACAAATGTCTCACTTGACTCTCACAACAACCCTTGGAGGCAGGTACTATTCTTATCCCCAATTTATAGTAGAGAAAACTGATGCAAACAGAGGTTAAGGGACTTGCCCAGGGTCACATAGCTAGTGTCTGAGGTAAAATTTGAACTCGGGTCTTCTGACTCAAAGCCAAGCGTTCTATCCACTGTACAAGGTTTAACTATGTCTAGAAAACAATAAAAAAAAAGTGATAGATAACCTCCCCTCTCCCCTGATATAACTAACAACACGGTGATCCTAAAGAAGTGCTGAAGGCAATCAAATTGTAAGTTTCTGCTTTATATTCCAAGAATGCTGGATTTCTCTGGAGGGGCTAGTTTTGACATGCTTTGGTTTGTTATTTACTGCATTTTTGGATTTAGCCAAAGAGATGCTATCAGACACCAAAGAGAAATTGGGGGAGGGGTAACTTTCAAGTTATCTTTGAGTCTTCTTTATCTCCTTATCTGACTAGTCTTAGGGATTTTCCTTTCAAATACCCATCCCTTTTCATTCCTGCCATCACTGATTTAAGGTGCTTATCATCTTAGGGCTAGATTATTTTTGTAATTATCATTATCATTGCTACTACTAATAATAGCTACATTTTTACACGTATTATCTGATTTGATACTAATAAACTGAGAGGTGCATGTTGTTATTATTCCCATTTTACAGATGGGGAGACTAAGGCTAAGAGAGGTTAAGTGACTTGCCCAAGGTTGCATATCTAGTAGATGTCTGGATCAGGATTTCTATTCAGATCTTCTTTATTCAGAGTCTAGAGCTTAATCTGTGATGATCCCCCTCAGGTCCAAACCCCTTATCTTTACAGACAAGGAAACTCAGACCCAAAGAGGTTTTACTTGTCCATCATCACATAGCACATATGTGTTTGAGTCAGGATTTAAACACAAGACTTTGGATTCCAAGTTAAACATCCTCTTACTATTTCATGCTGCCTCTAATCTCTTAGTCATTGAAGAATAATTTTCTTGAACAAATAGCCTGATTTTTCCCTTCTTCCTCTACAGAGTATAATAATGATACTCCTAGAGCTCCACAGAGGAAAATTAGAAATTCCTCCCTACCTTGATACTGGGGGAGGTGAATATTGGGAAGATTTATACCACCTCAGTTGCTGATCTCCAAGTGACAAAATTATTGAGGATCTGCTCTCTTATCCATAGAAGAGATACTTTTCCCAATCCACAGAAAATGGATCTGCCAGCAAGGAAAATATTCCAGAACTAGATAAATTAGTTGGATTGGTTTTCCATACTTCCAGCGTTCTACCCCAGTCTTTCCAAGGCAGGGGCATGGGGGGTTTCCTTTACTCTGGGGCCCCAAATCCAAAGATTTGGGAAGATTATTGGCCCTGCAGATGTCTCTGAGAATTATTTAAATGTGGTAGCCTCCTTCAGTTTAGTCTCTGGGAATAGAGGTAGGGCAAATCCCAGGAATATTGTGAAGTTCATGGTATTTGTCTTTGATATTTTCCTACTTTCCTTTCTGTGACCTTCTTCCAATTAATCAATTAATAAGAATTTATTAAGTGGCTGGCACCTATATGTCAAGTACTATGCTAAATTCTAGGGATAAAAGAAAAAGGAAATACAATCAAACACACACATACGCACACACACATCCTCTTAGTTGGAGGTTAGTAAGTCAGTCCAGAGAGAGAGAAGGTGGGAATGCAATTGCTAAATTGGATATCATGTCCACAAGCTACACAATCAGCACAGTTGGTGCTATACCTGGGAAATTTGGGGAAGAGAGATATTGATGGGCTGGTCACAGTCATGACCACTCATCTATTGTTCATTCTCCAGCTTCTAGGGGAAATCTGTGTGAGGAATATGCTTCTACTACTTGCAACTGTAGTTTCTGAGCCCCCACTGGTGCACTTCCCATTTATACAAAGCAGTCACAACGACACCATTGACTCTTTTTTTTTTTTAAAGCAATTGGGGTTAAGTAACTTGCCCAAGGTTACACAGCCAGTTATTTTGTGTGGGTGTTAAGTATCTGAGGCTGGAACCAATCCCGGGTCCTCCTGACTCTGGGGCCGGTGCTCTTACTCACTGAGCCACCAAGCTACCCCAACCATTAACTCAACATGAAATATTTGCTAAATGAGAAAGCAAAAGCCATAATAATCTTAACATGATAATTTACCAAAAAAGGCAAAAGCATACTCTTATATGGACTGTTATACAATCACAATAAAAGTCTACTCATAAACATAGGTCATACTCTCCGACCAATGCATAGCCTCTGGGGGACACTTACAAAAACCTAGCAGCAAGGCACATGAGTAGTGAAATTCATGTGCTCAACAGGAGCTTACAGCTCTGGACTGCAGGCCTAAATATTAGTGGTCTCTTTTAAGGAACAGTCTTGAGGGTCAGAACGACATTTTGCCTCTTTTTGTATCCCTGGGACTTTGCACAGTGCCTGGTACATAGTAAGTGCTTAATAAATGTTTAATGAATTATTGAATTGAATTATTGCAAATTACCTTGTCCGCTTCAAAGACTCTTCACTCTTTCCCTGGAGGAAGCCCATTTTTTTAAGCAACTCCCAGGCTTCTTACATAGCTTTAAGTTCTTTTAGTAAAGCAGAAGTATTATACATGTTCTCTTTCAGTAAACACAGCAGCCCTAAGTGTTCTTGGGGTCTGCAGATTTCCAGGTATGCTCCCTTGACCTGGTGGTAAAGCAATATTGAACTATTTCTACTTGCTTTGTTTTGATAGTATTGAATTTGAGATGTCCTAGTTTGAAATGTCTAGTAGGGTGCTGGTGATTCAGGATTATAACTCAAGAGAGAGCCTAGGGCTAAATAAATATAGATCTAAGTCATTTGCACAGAGATGGTAACTGAGCCCAGGGATAACCTGATGGGATGAAAAAGTATAGAGAAAAAAAGAGAAGAGGGTCAAAGATAGAGCCCAGAATGTCTTCACTCTCAGAAACACCTTGATTCCAAATGGCCTCCCCTTTCATTTCCCACCTTCGTTAAAATTCCACTTCCTTTGGTGCAAATATTTTTTCAGATAGGGAATAAGTGGATAGCAATATAATTAACCTAATTCATATTAAGGTAATCCCATGTAAAATGAAATGAAGCATTTCAGATAGTGTGGAGGAGACAATTATGAGCAGGAGGCCTACCAAATGACATTTTTTGGGGGAGTGCAATTGGGTTAAGTGACTTGCCCAAGGTCACACAACTAGTTTTTGTATTAAGTGTCTGAGGCTGGATCTGAACCCAGGTCCTCCTGACTCCAGGGCTGGTGCTCTATTTACTGTGCCACCTAGCTGCCATGCCATTTTTTTTTTAATGGAAAAGCAGGAAGGCAAATTATTTTGGAGTTTTGTGGAGACCTTCAAAGGGGCCTCAGAGTGTTGTCCTGACTACCTACTTTCCTGACTCTAACAATTCCTCTAGTCTTTCCCTAGACCCAGACTATTCATTGTTCTCTTGAACTGTCTTGCAGAACCACCTTAATTACAAGTCTCTGTTTCCATAACCAACTGTCCCAACCCAACTTTTAGGAATCTATATAACCTCAATTCCAGTCTTGGAAGCCTCCTCCAGACTCAAGGGTTAGCCTCTTGGGAAGTATGGTGGTATTAAAGAAATGGAGTCTTTAGATGACCTCACTCCACTCCCAACCAACACTACTAAGGTTGTTCAAGAAAACTCATTCTTCCTGCCTTGCTAACATAGGTTGTTTAATTTTATAGCATGATCGTCTGCTTACAAATTTGAAAAATATCAAAGGAAACACTGGTTATGTAAGAAATTAGGGAATTGAACTAATATTTTATCACTCAGGAAAAGGGGCTCACTCTTGTTATAGGGTCTGGGAGACAAAAGGGGGAAAGTTCTAAGATTTATAGGACCACCTGGTACTCTGTTTTTATAGTCTTTTACAAGGTCACCAACCAGAACAGGGAGTATTTCCATAGGTAAGAGGAGATTTGAAAAGCCACAGTCTCTTTTGGATTGTCAGCTCAAGAAAGGTCATAGCTAATGTGATACTCGTTTGATGATAACAAGTGGGGTTAAGATTTTCATTCAGCATGCCTTTCATTAGCATGAAAAACACAACAAAAATTTCATAATATGCTAAATGTGACCAGATCACTGAATTCATTTCCTTGAGATTATTATTAATGGCAACATTATTGTTTTATTAATTTTGCATATACATGCATTTGAAGAATGACTCAATTGATTTAATGTGATTGGTGGGGAATGAACTTTTCATATTTTAAATTGAAAGAAGATTGATTCAAGATACAAGAGCTTTGCTACATATCGCTATGGGATTGAGAAAGTAAATGAAAAGAACATAGAACAGACCACTCCAATCTGGAACCAAGGATGGATTGGTCTGAATTTTCCACTTGTTAATTTTTACCAAATGTATAAAGTTTAGTTTTTAAGCCATTTATAATCCCATATTTTTCTTATAAGTATGACACAGATTGAATGATGACATACATCTTCAAAGTTCAATTCACATTAAAATACCAATTCATATAATGCTCCTAATTGTATAATACTAAGAAGTACTGTGTCCATTTTATAGATGGAAAATTCCTAGTTCTTTCTCTCTCCAACTTTGTTAATGTATTCCTATTCTTGAGCTCTCAGATAACTTTATGCCTTTCCAAGATTTTTCCTCCTATAAAAAGTTAGTACCTTTGAACCAAATTAGCTTATTAAATATTTCCAGAGCCAATTAAAAGTCAGTGTTAATATTAGCATGGGTTCATATGTTAACACTTAATAGTTCCAATGATTCAGGACATATGAAGCAATTGGAAAAGGAAACACCTTCCTCAAATGACTCTCTAGGGCTTAAGTCAGGCAGGATCTCTGCCTTAGCATGGGATCTTTGCTGTTAGGCACAAAGAGACAGGGTCTTGGATAAAAACTCTTTAGTTAAGTGGACAAGTGTATTCATGGAGGGCAGAAATAGAGAATGGGAAGAATCTGGGGTAGGAAGAACTGTTTAACATTTTTTTCTACAAAACATTTAAATCTGTCAATCTTCTAACCCTTAATACCCCTCCAAGAAGGACGAAGAGGGTGAAAGAACAGAGGAGAGGCTGCATCTACTCCCCCTAGCTTGGGGTGCCCCCTATTGTACTTTTGGAAATCTTGCTGGTGAGAGGGGAGGTATTTTTATAATTGGCTATTATTTTTCTTTTATGCAAGTCCATCATTATTTATATGAGTCTTTGTGTTCTTCATTAGCTTACACTTTAAAAAAAAGGTCGTTTACTTTTTAAAATTATGCATAATGCCCAACAAATTATGAATGGCTAATAAATGTCATGCAATTTTTATGTCTCATTGACAAAGAAAGTCCATTTTCCCATTTAAAAATCTTGCTTGTCTCAATTTCTCTGCAAATCTCACAAAATACATACTTTTTCATGAAAAGAGTATTCCTTAAGGCCCACTAACTCTCCCCTACATTTTTCTTCAAGTTCTCATTTACTCCTCTGTACTCACCTTCTCTGTGATCCAATGGGTAACTTTTATTTTTAAAAAATTCCCTTTTGGGGCGCCTAGGTGGTGCAGTGAATAGAGCACTGGCCCTGGAGTCAGGAGGACCTGAGTTCAAATCTGACCTCAGACACTTAACACTTACTAGCCGTGTGACCTCGGGCAAGTCACTTAACCCCAATTGCCCTGCCTTCCCCCCTCCAAAAAGCAAAACAAATTCTCTTTTATTCCTTTCCCCTACCCTACCTACATTCCCTACTCCCACCTTCCTGAATCCTTGACATGAAGTTCCATGTCACAATGACATTGTCTTTGGGATTTTCTTTAGGTAAGTCTGTCTTGAGTCACTATTATGTGACTAATTGGTACGATAATTAGAAAAGTAAAGTTTATGAGTAGGAGAGAGAAAGCAAAAAAAATCAGAATAAAAGTTTTTCCCCTCCTGAAATCATTTTTTGTTTTATTTGATGGAACAGATTACAAAATTGTTTTTAGGCTGATGAATAAAATGCTTGACGTTAAATGTCCATATATTGCTCCACAGTTTATACTTCCCCAATTTGATTTCTAAAATGTATTCAAGAGGGAGATTTATATGTAAAATTATCCCCAGCAATGGCTACAACCTCACCAGAAAGGACACTTTCGCTGGACTTTCTTTGCCAGACAGCCCTAATAATATTGTTTTGAGACTGTATTTTCACTGACAAGTACAAAAGGAAGTAAGTGAAAACTTTATTAAGAAACAGGAAGAATAAAACAAGATTTCCTAAAGCGAGACTTAAAACATGATTAGAATGAGAAGAACATTATGATGTGGTCAGCAGTTTACATTGTTCCAAATCTCTGGGAGCCAAGATTAAAAGACAGAAATGAAAATGGTATCAATACACTTAGGACATGATGTGTTACAGGTAATTTCAAAGGGTGTGGAACACAGAGCTTCTTTAGGTCTCTTATTCATTCTAATAGCACACTAATGCTAAATACCAATTATAATGACAATAATAAAACACAGAAGAGTGTGAGACCCTGCAGCTCTGAGAAATCCATGGCAGTCTTCCAGGAAGAATTTGCTGAGACTAGAAGAAATAGCAGCAGCCCCAGCAGGTGTGATTAACCCTTCTAGTACTACATAGGTAAGGAGGGGATTAAAGGGACAAATACTTCCCCCCCCCCCCCCAAGTAGAATGTAAGCTACATTAATGTAGGGATTGTTTCATTTTATCCCAAAAGCCTAGCACTATACCCGAGTGTAGTGACTGCTTAATAAATACTTTTTGGAATGAATTTGGATACTTTGAGAGTCTCCACAGCTAATCTTTGGATGCAGGAAAACACAAAGAAAATGAGGTTTGACAGGAGTAGCTTACAAAGATGGCCCTAGCTCTTGGTAGTAACACACTGGACTGACCAAGAAGCACTTCAAATGCTAGGGGAGAGGCTGAGATGAATCTACCCTTAAATAAAATAACCTTTCATTCAAGAAACTGCTTTATACAAGAGCCTGTTCTAAGGACTGGAGCTACAAAGATGAAAAATTACATAATTCTTGTCTTCAAGGTGCTTGCAATCTAATTGGAGGGAGAAGGAGATTGTGACATCCTTCAAAGTAAGTATGATAGAGTGTAGAAAAGGAGAGCGATAAAGGGAAGATTCAAAGAGATCTAAGAAAATGAGGGAGAACCAGGGAAGGCTTGGTGAAGAAGGTTCCACCCTAGTTGAGCCTTGAAGGAAGAGAAGGGTTTCAAAGGAGGAGATGAAGAGGGAGTATATTCTAGGCATGTGGGGTAATCTGTGGGAATGCACAGATATAAAAGATGAAAGATTAAGATCATGGAATACCTAGTCATCCCATTTGGCTAGGACTTAGAATGTATATAACAAGGCTACAAAAATAAATTAGAGCTAGACTGCAGAGTCCCCTAAATGCTAGGCTAAGGAGTTTGTATTTTATTCTGCACCTCCCCCACCCCCACTACTGCCATTTTTTAAAACAATAGGGAGCCCGTGAAGGATTTTTAAGAAGGGAAATAACATGGTTATACCTGAGCATTAGAAAAATTATTTTGCCAGTCAAAGGATAGATAGGAGAGAGAAGGTGATGGAGCCAGCCTAAGAGTCAACTATGAAATGGCACTGGAGGGATGCAAAGAGACCTACTTTTTTTTTTTTTAATTTATTAAGCAATCAGGGTTAAGTAACTTGCTCAAGGTTACACGGCCAGTTATTTCTGGGTGTGGTTCTGAGTGTCTGAGCCCGGAATTCGATCTCCAGGTCGTCCCCACACTGGAGCCGGTGCTCTTACTCGCTGAGCCACCTGGCCGCCCCTAAGCAATTGGGGTTAAGTAACTTGCTCAAGGTTACACGGCCAGGTGTTTCTGGGTGGGTGCTAAGTGTCTCTGGGTGGGTGCTAAGTGTCTGAGCCCGGGATTCGATCTCCAGGTCTTCTCAGCACTGGAGCCGGTGCTCTTACTCGATGTGCTACCTGGCCAACCCGAGACCTACTTTTTGTAAAACTCCATTCGCATTCAGACTTTTTCTCCACCGGCTATGCATTTGAATGAACAAAATTTAAAATCATTGACTCTATTTGATTGCCTCTAGTCCTTGTCTCCAGGAGGTCTCATGGCCCCTTCCTACCTTTCCAGTCTTCTTAATCTTTAGTCTCTCCACATCCTCTATAATTCAGCTACACCATCCTTGCTGCTCCATGCACAAAACACTATAGCTCTCTACTCCATGCTGTATATCTAGAATAATCTGCATCCTTACTTCCAACTTTGGGCTTCCCTTTCTTCTGTCAAGACTCACTTCAGATCCTGCCTTCTTCCAAAGGTCTTTCTTGGTCTTCCCCAGTCCCTCTCCTCCTCCCCTTCTTCCTACCTCCCCTCTTGTGCCTTCCTTCAGGGATTATGTTACATTTATACTTGCTGAATTTTGTAGGTACATAGTTGCTTGCATATCACTTCCCCTCTTAGAATGTAAGCTCCCTGAGGGCAGGGGTGATGCTTTTACCTTTCTTTGCACCCGCAGTACTTAGAATAGTACATAGTATTAGTATATAATAAGAATTTAATAAATGCTTGTTGACTGACTGACCTATATCCCTTGACCTGGTGTGCTTAACCTTTTCGTGTCATGTTCCCTTTTGGCAGAAGTGAAGCCTATGATTCTCCTCTCAGAATGGTTTTAAGTGAATAAAATAAAATATATCAGATTACCAAAGAAACTAGTAGCATTGAAATAAAAATTCATTTTCCCCCCATTCATGTTCATTGTCCCCATGAAATTTATCCACAGACACCTTTGAACCCAAGGTTAAGAGACCCTGCCTTAATTGTGTTAGCAGGGAGCAGATCACGACACTGAGGCAAATAGGAAACAGGAAGGCAAATATTGAGTGAGGGAGAGAATGATCCACTTGAGCACTGAAGCCTGGGGTAGGAAAGAGAGGCAGAAAGGAATAAAAAAGTACTGAAGGGAGGCTGGCCCTGAGGAATGAACTCACCTAAAATAGGAAGAAGTCCATCAAAAAAATCCCACAAAAAACAGAAAATGGAAAATGCCAAAGACAGTTTTTCTTGGATTCACCATGGATAGTGCCCTTAATCACGAGTTTCCCCAGAACCTGTAGCCCTAGAATAGCAGCCATGCCCTATATTTATGAAAGGTCTCTGAGCAATTAACATCACTACAAGCACATCTTCAAAACTCTGCTGGGGTTTTTTTTTAGTTGCCTGATTTTTTCCCCCAAAAGGATTGATTTCTTTCCTATCCTATCCCCTACAGTATACCACTGAAAAAAAAAGATCCTAACTTTTTCATGCTGTCAACCAAAAAAATAGTTAAGTGGATTTTTCTAAAAACCTATCCAAAAATAAAAACAAAACATATTCAGCTTAAGACCAAATGTAGGAAATACAGATTCCCTACACTACCCCCTTACCCAAATTTATGAGCAACTGAAAACCAAGAGGGTTAGGAGTGGGAATTATTTGAAACAATTGGGCAATTTTGACTGCTGTGTTCTGTACTAAAGCCATTATGAAATGAGAAGCTACACTGATTTGGTTTATATAAATTCACTATTTTACTTCTCTAGCAAAGACTTTGAGATACTATTGATAAATGTAAGTTGTGAAAAACTCAATTTATAGTCTAAGCTGTCTCTCCGAAAAGCCATAGTAGAAACCAAAATCAAATTTACTATTTGCGTTTGAGGCAGAAATCAGGTCAGATTCCATGTTTTGGGGTTTTTTTGTGACAAAATTATAATTTATGGAACAGACACTAAAATGGTTCTTTGGAGCCTCCCAAACCCTTGATCTTAGGATTGTCTAAATAAGTTTATGACCCAGTAGACATGTCTTACAGAATTGCTTGAGGTACACAGAGTTTGGGTCACATAACTAGGTAAGTGTCTAGGGTCACAGAATCAGTAAATATTAGGGGCAAAATTTGAACTTACACTTTTCTGACTTATAGGATCATAAAATTAGAGCTATAAAGGACCTTAGAGATCAAGTCCAACCTTTCATTTTACATATAAGGAGACTGAGGCACAAGGAAATGAAATTACTTGTCCAGGGTCATATAACTAGCAAGCATCTGAAGCAGGATTTGAACTCAGGTCTTCCCAACACCAAGACCAGTAATCTATCTACTATTCCATTCTATCTACTCTGCTGCCTTAATTTGAGAAAGAAGTGAACAAATATCTTTAGAAAATTCTTTTTCAAGAGTGTTTAGAGAAAAGTGATAGTTACCTTTCTAAAAAACTGTGAATGTTGTCTTCCCAGAAGTAGGGGGATGGACTAGATGACCCATTGAAATCCCATTCACCAGGCTCATTATTTGAACAGTTAAAAGAAATTGTGTCTGATGCTTTCTTTTTGTGCCCACTCCTTATATTATATTGCATGCAAATTCTCATAGTCTCAGACATAGATGAATTAATTGTGATTTATAGAACATAAATACTAGAGCTATTGACATCTATGTAGAGATGCTTAATTCATAGCTTTGAATATTAAAAAAAAAAATCACAGGGGCACCAAGCCAGACTTTACATTCTATTGTTCTTTAACACATTTCTCTTTTCAGGTCTATCTCTCTGACTTATTTTTTCATTCTTTCTGTTTAAAGATGTTTGGAAAAGGTACTGCTGACAGGACAGCCCTCACCCTGGGCTCATTTAGTCATTCCCCACAGGAAATGATCAAAATTCCTAGCATTCTTATCAGGGGAAAGGGTTAACGTTGCTGGTGTCAGTCTTTGGGGAGGAGGGTGGTGAGAGGAATGTGAGAGGAAAGCAATAGTTTGTTTTCTGAAACAGATGACTTCAAAGGCATTTCTCTACTTGAATCTGAAGGCCCAGTCAGGGAGATGCTTTGAGAAGGGCAGTTGGGTCCCCAAAGCCCAAGCAGGGGAACCCAACTGGGACATCAGGATGTTTGCCCTTAGTAGCATCTACTCAGAAAACTGCTTTAGGTTTTTTTCTCCACTGAAACCAGAAACTTCACCCTCCTTCGAAGAAAGAATCATCACTTCTGCTAATAGGAAAATAGTTTAGGATGAATGTTTTCTCTTTTTCAAAAGAAAGCCCAAATAATCCACCACATTCTTATTCCTTCAGCACCTTCTTAGCTTCCTGTCAGGCAGCAGCTTAGGGAGTTGACAACAGGCACAAAACACAAGTTTTGTATAGTGTTTGTATACTGAGAGGTGCATAATGAACAAAGACCTGGAAAGGGGAGGTTGGAGATAGTGGTGAAGCCTCAGGACTGGTCCAATTCAATAAATATTCATTGAGCCCTACTATATACTTAGTACTTTGCCAATTAAACTGCTTAATGAAATTAATGTTCATTTAAAATGATTTTGAAAGGGAGGAAATTAGAGAGAGGGGTAAGAAGGGCCTTAACATATCAATAGCTATGAATAATAATAACAGTTTTCATATATCTAGTATTTTGTAAAATATACTTTTTTTCCATAGGAATATTAATGTAATGTAAGCTGTGAATTAGTGCAGCCATTTTGGAAAGCAATTTGGAATTATGTGAATAAAGTAACTAAAATGTCTATGCCTTCACACCATTACTAGGTTCACATTTCAAGGAGGCCATTTATAAGAAAGCATATATATATATATATATATATATATATATATACACACACACATACACACACACACATATACATACACACATATATAGATATAATATATGCATGTATATATATGTGTGTGTGTGTATCTTGGCATTTTTTGTGGTATCACAGAATTGAAAATTACAAAGCTGTCTATCAGTTGGGGAATGACTAAACAAGTTATGGTACATAAATTTAATGGAATATTACTGTGCTATAAGAAACAACATATGTGATGAATACAGAAAAGTATGGAAAGGCTTGGAAAGCATGGAAATTGAGGCAGAGTGAAGTAAGCAGAACCCAAATGACTATACAATATAAATGGAAAAAAAACCAACCACAATTAAAAATAAATATTGCAAAGTTATAAAGAAGAAGTTTGACCCAAAGAGAGCATATGAGAAGATACCTTCCCCAACTCCTTTGTAGAGGTATGGGGGACGGGGAGATAGTGTCAGGAGAGTGGAACATTGCATATATTTTCAGATATTTTTGATGAATTTATTGGTTTGATTGATTTTTTTTCCTTCTTACTTTTTTTCTTTTTTCTTTGAAGACTTTGGGATGGGATGGCTTTATGGACAGAGGAGGGGGAGAAATACAATAAGAAATAAAAGCAAATGGCATCCATAAAATGTATTTAAAAAAAGAAAACACTTTCTTCACAACCATTCCAGATAGTACAAGGAAAATAAGTATTAAATGTCTCACAGTTTAAGAAATGAATGTGCATATGCATGCGAAGCTATGGGCAAGTAAGGTTCTTTAAGGTCAAATTGGAATGCATACTGTGTTCATTGGCATGGGAGGTGGTCACAGATACACAGGATGTGCCTTTAAAAGAAAACCCCAACAACCCTCTTTCCCATAAATACTCTTCTCCAGGCTTTTCCTTGAGACTCTATCACATCATTTCCACAAAGAACTGAATCCCGCTTCACAGAGAATGACTTCCTCCTCTTTGTAGTTGCTGTTTCACAACTTGCAACCTTGTGGATCTGTTTCTCTCCTGTCATGTGACTAATGACAGCAAACACACTATGGCTATTAATAATCCCTAAAGCTGAACCCCAGGGAAGCAATTTGGTTAGAGCTTTGTTTGCCAAACACTGACCAACAAATGTTTCCAGCTGCCCACAATTACTCACTGTAAACTTTTAAATCTACAGGACTTTTACCCATGTTTTTCATAGGCTCAGCAACGTATCTCCTGGTCTTCCATCATTCAAACTCTGAGCATCCTGTTATTAAATGAATTTGTATTCCAAAAACAACAAAAGAAAACCCAATGCAATGAAGGAAGCAAAGTTGGATTTATCTCCCCCACTCCCCCTCCATGGACTAGGGGGATGAGATCAGGAAGACTAGCAAGGCTATGTCACAGAATAAAGGAATTTGAAAGTCCTAGTGACTGCTCTCTAAAAGTCTGCTCCTCTCTACTGAGTTAAGTCAACAAGTCACCACACATTAAGCGCCTACTGTGTGATGGGCACTGCGCTAAGTACTAGAGATACAAAGAAGGCAAAACCAAAGCAAACCAAACCAAAACACCCCAAACCTAGTTTCTGCCCTTAAAATCTCACAGTCTAATCGGAGGGACAACATACAAACAGCTATGTGCAAACAAGACACATGTAAGATTAATTGGCGATAACCTCAGAAGGAAGGCTCTACCTTCTCTACAGGGAGAAGGACAGAATGCTAAGAGTAAGTTTAAATCCTTTTGTCTTTTTCCATAATCTGAGCAACAGTTCTGGGACTCTTGGAATTAAGAAAGCACGTGCTCTGGAGCTCCATTAAACCCACAAAGGGCACCATGTCACAGAAACAAGAAATGCCAGGGATAACAGAGACACAATCAAATCCACTCACTCCATTTTACAAATGAGCAAACTGAGGCACATGGTAATTAACAAATGTTGAAAGTCACATAGCTAATAATTGGTGGAGCTTGGAACCAGCACTGAGTTCACCTATCAGGCAAATACTTTTCTACTCTCCCCATGCCCCATGATATTTATATAAGACTTTAAGATTTGCAAAGGTCTTTATAAATATTATCTCATTTTATCTTTAGAACATTCTGGGAAACGGATGCTATCATCATCACCATGTTTCAGATGAGGAAATTGAGACAGATAGAGGTTACAGCTTGCCCAGGATCACAACTCCATTCAGCATAATAAAATACATGAAATGAAGAACACCCATATTACTGTCGTCATCATCATCATCATCATCACAGTGACAGGTCTTAAATTTATAATGCTTTCACCTATATTATCTTCTTTTGTCCTCCCTAGACCCCTGTGAGGGGAGCAGAGAAGATATTATAATGTCCATTTCTTAATGGAAGAAGAAACTGAGACTTTAAGAGGATAATCTTATCCCATCCACCAAGTGGTCTGTCACTTAGCTACCATACAGATGTGCCTAACATTTCTTTCTTTTTTATTTTTTTACACAATTGGGCTTAAGTAACTTGCCCAAGGTTACACGGCCAGTTTTTTTTGTGTGGGTGTTAAGTATCTGAGGCCAGAACCGATCCCGGGTTCTCCTGACTCTGGGGCCGGCACTCTTACTCACTGCACCACCTGGCCGCCCCTGTGCCTAACATTTCTACATAAGAAATAAGCTGAGGATTAAGCCTGTGTAGAGACACAGCATTGGAGAGTGGGAAAGGAGTTGAGCTAGGGATCAGAGGCTTGGGTTTGAGTCTCAAGCTTGGGTAGTATCTTCCCTCTGAAGACTATCTCCAGTTTATCCCACTTACTCGTTGTGTACCATATTTGGATGGTTCACCTGATCTTTTGGTGCTTTAGTGTCCTCATCTTTAAAATTAAAATTATAATGATGATGATGATAATGATCATATCTGCCCTGTCTACCTCACAGGGTTGATGTGAAGATCAAATGAAATATGCATGTGAAAGTGTTTTGATTATTGTAAAAAGCAATCCAAATGTAGCGTATTTAAATCACTGAAAGGCACCATGGTAGTGTGTCTAGAGCAGGGGTAAGGATTCTGTGGCCTCAAGGTCACATCTACATACCCTCTGGATCCTCAAATGTGGCCCTTTGACCGAATCCAGACTTCACAGAACAAATCATCTCAATGAAAGAATTTTTTTATGTAAAATTTGGACTCAGTCAAAAGGCTACATCTGAGGACCTAGAAGGCCATACATGTGGCCTCAAGGCCATAGGTTGCCCACACCTGCTCTAGAGGATTAGCCTGGGGGCCAGCACAACTTGGGTTCAAGACCTTGGGTTCTTTCACCTACTAAAGAAGTAACTAGGTAAGTAATTTCTCAGTGTCCCAGGCAATGCTTTAAGGCCATTTGCAGAACAGCAGTTCATCTGCATTACTAGAGGGTATTTCCTCCCCTGGATCTCCCTGTACTCAAATCTGGAAGAGAGGAAGAGGAAGAGGAAAAAGGAGATAAAGAAGAAAGAGAAGGAAGAGGAGGAGGAGGAGGGGAAGGAAGAGGAGAAGGAGAGAAAGGAGAGGAAAAGAAAGAAGAAGGAGAAGAGGAAGAAGAATACAAAGAGGAAGAAGAAGAGGAGGAAGAGGAAAAAGAAGAAGGAGAAGCAGAAGTACACATGCATTTTCAGTTTTTTTTTTAAAAAAGAACATTCTGTTCTTGGATGTGAGGAAGCACAAAATGTTAAACTCTTACCACAATCCAGTTCCTCTAATAAACAAGGGGTTATAGAGTTTTAAGAACTCCACAGAAATCTTTGGAAATTTTATCTTTTAGGGATTATCCAATTTGCTTTTTTGAGATATCTCTGTTATGAATTTCTTTGTTTCATGGATTCCTTTTTCATTTAGAGAAACTCAATAGTAGAATTCCAAATTCAAGTTTTCAAATGCAAGTGAAGGGATAACCCAGAACTCCACACTTTACCACTCACACCTTGGAACTGAACTGGCATTTTCCCTTCTCCTTCCCAAGATCATTTTAATGAAAAAAAAATTGGGGGATGTGTTCATATTAATCATATGACTAACTCATAACTTTTGGAAGATACTTTTGGATCATTATAGCAAATACATTCCAACATTTTGAATTGATTCCTTTAAAATATGAACGAATTCTTTTCTTTTTGCAAACTCTAATAATAATAAAAATTTCCAAGGCCATTGAAGACACTTTATGATAATGATAACTGAGAGGAAAGGGAAAGAGAATAACATACTGTGATTTACTTTACATAATACACATTTTAAAAGTTAACAGATAATAAATTATCCCGAATCATTTACGTACTAAGACCTCTCTATTCAGGTTAATCTATCCAGGGGTCAGGGAGTGCTGAAAGTTGAAAACAGAAATCTTCAAATTCCAGATAGTTAATCCTTCTACATTTCCTTCACGAAAGCTTTTATCAGAATAACTAACAAGTGGCAAATCGACCTATTTTGGCCTCACTACACTTTAGCTTTGCTCAGAAAAAGGTGCTAACAAGTAAAGGGAGCTCAGAAAAATGGCCTGGATAAGCTTAAGGTTGGTTACTCATTCCTAGAATGATACAACTGGAAAGAACCTTATACATTATCTAATCTAACCCCCTCCTCCTACAGAAGAGGAATATGAGACCCAGAGAGGAGAAAGAATTTCTCCATAATTAAAAAATCATAGATTTATAGTTGGAAAGGATGTTAGAGGCCATTCAGTTTAACCCCTTCATTTTACAGATGAGGAAACTGAGGTACACAGAGATTAAGCGGTTCTATCCGAGTCATACAGCTAATAAATGTATGAGGCCTATCTTCCTGACAGCTAGTCCAGCATTCTATCCCCTATCCTACATTACTGTTCAATAGCCAGTCCCTGAATAATTGGGGATAACTTATTGAAATCGTATATATACAAAGGGAAAGGACTGTCCATTTTGTTGTTCATTTATTATTGATTGCACCAAACTAACCTGTTGGTCCAACATTCCCTGCTTGATAAACTCCAGTGGCTCTCTTTCCTGTAGCATCAGACATGACCCCTTCCACTCAGCATTCAAAGATCTTCACAAACTGGCTCCAATCCTTCTTTCCACATGATACTCCTCATCAAGCACACTCAGGAACAGACAAACCAGCCTTTTTTTTTGCTTTATTGAGGGGGAAGGCAGGGCAATTGGGGTTAAGTGACTTGCCCAAGGTCACATGGCTAGTACGTGTTAAGTGTCTGAGGCCAAATTTAAACTCAGGTCCTCCTGACTCCAGGGCCACTGCTCTATTCACTGCGCCACCTAGCCACCCCCCCAAACAGCCTTCTTGCTATTCTTCACATGCAACAGCCTAGCTTCACCTCTTTGCTTTTGCATAGGCCATCCCCTCACGTTAGGAAAGTATTCCCTCTTTAGTGCCATTTTAAAGAATCCCTACTTTCCTTCCAAGCTCAATTGAAGCACCAACTCCTTTATTAGACCTCTCCTGAGTCTCCCAGTCACTGGTTCCTAAAGCTTTCTTCCCCCATTACATTATATTTACTTTTGCATATATTTTTGTGCACTTGTTTTCTCCCTAGAACATGTAAGCTTCTTAAGGAAAGATACTAACTTTTGTCTTACTTAATAAATAGATTAATCACATAATTAACACTTGATTAAATGATTAAATCACACCATTAAAATTACAATATATTTACAAAATTATAATATAAAATTATACATATATAATTATAAAATACAAAATTACAATATAACATCTGTCCCTTATTTTCTGCAATAAATAAATCCATGTAAAACTTTGTACTTTTGGTAAATAAAATATATTAAGGGGGCAGCCAGGTGGCGCAGTGAGTAACAGCGCTGGCCCCAGAGTTGGGAGACCTGGGATCAAATCTGGGCTCAGACACTTAGCACCCACCCAGAAACACCTGGCCGTGTAACCTTGAGCAAGTTACTTAACCCCAATTGCTTAGGGGCGGCCAGGTGGCTCAGCAAGTAAGAGCACCAGCTCCAGTGTCAGGATGACCTGGATCAAATCCTGGCTCAGATACTCAGCACCACACCCAGAAATAACTGGCCGTGTAACTTTGAGCAAGTTACTTAACCCCAATTGCTTAAAAAAAGAAATTTATATTAAGGCTCCCTATGGTATTTGCTAAGGTACTTTGCCAAGCACTGGTATATGTAGTACAATGCCTTATGTAACCTTAGGCAAGTCAGATCACTTCCCCTGGGCCTCAGTTTCCTCTTCTGTAAAATGAAGGAATTGGACGACATGAAGTCTTAGATCCCTTCCAGCTGTAAAATTTAACTTTATCCTGAATGGGACACCCATTAATTTATGTGAAAATCATCAAGATTCTTTCTTAATCCTGATCCAAATGTCCCATTCATAACTTCATCCCACTCTTCCCTGTAAATTGTACCACCTAGTATCATTCCTTTCACTTCTCGGAGTTGACGCTATTCAAATATTTGCAGGCTGTTATCATCTCCCCTTTAGTCATCACGGGTTAGGAACTTCCATTCGCACATTTAGCTCCTTAGTTATCATAAATTAATCCCTTCAGATTCTTCTTCATTTTATTTTTTCTTGCTTTTCACAAAGCTCCCATTAATCTCTCTACAATTTAACAGCAATGAAACTTTCTCTAGCAAGTGATAAATAAACATTTTCTCAAAATCAATATTGCCAAAGGAATTCTTTTTCTTGGCTGTTCAAAATACTTTTGGTGATAACCTAAGCTCACAGGTATCTCAATTTTTTTTTCCTAATTGCTTCCCTCTCTTGTATTTTGTATCTGCCTGTCTACCAGTCATTGCTGCTTTATTATTTACCTTTATTCTGCCTAGTTCTTTTTCTCTTTTTTGAGTGCCTACTTTAATAGTTTCTGATTTCATTTTCATTTTCCCTCACCTCTCCCCCACTTCAGTGAACTCCCAAACAGAATAACCCAAATGCACATATCAGAAATATTGACTGCAGTTTTGGCTAGGGGTAGAGAGAGGTTCAGTGTGAATACCAGACTATGTTATCTTGCCTGTGTGCTTATGGAGGAACTGTGGGTTTAATATGACTGTATTCCAATATAAAAATACTATTTACCCAGAAAGAGACAAAGGAAGGAAAAAAGTAAGATGGGGCTGTACTTGGGAAGGGACATTTAGAAGGAAAAAAAGGTAAAAACAAGTGAGGACCTAGTACAGGTAGGGATTGTTAATTTTAATCAAAGAGTAGTCTGTCTCTGTCTCTCTGTCTGTCTCTGTCTCTCCCTATCTGTCTCTTTCTGCCTATCTGTCTGTCTGTCTCTCTTGCCCCCATCCCTTCATCATAAAATACATCTAGGCAGATGGAAATTGCCTCTCCTTGAAACTTCCTTAAAATCCTACAATGGTGGGGTGACTAGGTGGCCCAATGAATAGAGCACTGGCCCTGGAATCAGGAGGAACTGAGTTCAAATCTGGCCTCAGACACTTAACACCTACTAGCCGTGTGACCTCGGGCAAGTCACTTACCTCAATCACCCTGCCTTCTTCCCTCCAAAAATCAAAAAACAAAACAAACAAACAAAAACCTACAATAGTTTTGGTTTTTTGCTTTGTTTTGTTTGCTTTTTGAGAAACTGAAAACTCAAAGCAGAGGATCCATAAAATGCATTCTCAGGACAGACCTTGCCTCCATGACTGCCTCACGACTTCTAGTTTGCTTCCTGACCGAGAAACCTGAAGGAACATTTTGTTGTCTTTCATTCTCAGAGAAGAACAAAATGACATCACAACCACTGGTAAGTTTATGTTAAGTGAAATAATGGTGAGGTTGGGGTTTGGGTGAGAAATGAGTAGCAGGTCACAAAGGGGAAATACAGCTGTTCTCTTAACAGCTGAATCAAGAAATACCTTGTTTAACCTCTGTCTTGTTAAAAAGTTTGCGTGTCCTGTCTTTACTACTTCTTCACCTAACTAAAATGTCGGTCTTATGTTCAGTGGGCAGCTCCTTGGAGATTCCATCATCCACCTCTTTTTCTAATTGCTACTATCCCCAATGGGCTTTACAGTTGTTCAAGATTTATTCCCCAAGAAGAATGTATTTCTCCCACAAGATACATCTTCCTTGAACTTACATCACAATGGCTCATCTACTGGCACCAGTTCCAGTTACTTCAGTCATTGATAGATATCCCAGTGTCAAACTAAATATAAAACAGATCCCTGGAACCAGAGGAGTCCATCAGAAAAGTTTCTGCTAGAACATGCCCAAAGCCGATCTCGTTCTGATTACTCCACACGTCCTCACTCTATCTCAGCAACAGCACAGAAGGAAGGGGAGATAGTATTCATTACTTACCAAACCTCTTGTAACCGAAGGACTGCACCTCCTCCTCCTCTGCAAAATCGTCTACAAGGAAACAAAAGGTAGAGAATGAATATGTTAGCACTGGAAAATAATATTGGAAGTGAAAAGTGGCTCACTTAGTGTCTGCTTAAGTGGCTGGGATATTTTCATATAACTGATCTTATGGGCATTCGGATATGTTGATATGTTGAATATGGATGAATACAGACCATGCTTCCTGAGTATACCCTCACATCCAATGCACCTGACATAAATTTGAGTAGATGTCAAAGGATGTTTTGATGACAGCTTTCTTAATCTTCTTCCCTGGGATGGGGAGCTTTAAGTCTAATTAAAAATGTCTAGAAATAATACTAATAGTTTACATTTATATATGATATAGAGAGATAGATAAACCCAGATGTCTTTTTTAGATCAGTTTCCCAAGTAGCCTGTCACTTCTCCAATGCTTTCTCTGGCATAATTCAAAGCTTTCTTCACAACAGTCCCGAGAGGTAAGTAGTAGTAATATTCCCATTTTAGAGATGAGGAAACAGGCTCAGAGGTGAAGTGACTCACAATTATGCAGCTAGTAAATGGAAGAGCTGAGCCTTTCAATCAATTCAACAAATATTTATTAAATTCCAACTATGTGCAAAGCATCAGACCAGACAGGGGTACAAAGATGGAAAAAAAACACCGTCAGTAGCTTACATTCTAGGTGAATGAGACATGTATGAAAATAATCATAATACTAATTAAAATGTGTTCAGTGTAGAGGAGAAATCAAAATGTAGCAGGAAAGACTTGGGGAAGGAGAGAGGGAATGATCCCCAGTACCTTCAGGGATAAGGGAAAGTCTCAAAGATTCCAACATGCAATTCAACGAGCAAATATTTACTGATTGTGAGCAAGGCACAATATTCCAGGTTCTGGAAACAAAAATTTGAAAATGAAACAGTCCTGCCTCCAAGAACTGTCCTTACAATCTACTTCATGGATGGGAATGCTACATGTATCCAATTACAATACCAGGTGCAAAGAAGAGACGCAGGCTACTAGGAAAATATGAGGAGGAAAAAAAATTAACTTCATCTAGCGTAGAGGTAGCAAACACATGGCCTGCAGGCCCAAAGCATCCCACAACATTTCCCAATGTGACTTGAACCAGATTAAAATATATCTGGAAAATATTTAACAAAATAAATAAAAATACAAGAAAATACAGATGAATATCATATTTTAAAACTGTCATCATGGTATAGCAAGTCTCCTTATGTATGGATTAGTAACCTTATTTAATTGGAGTTTCTATTGGAGTGTGACAACATGGATCTAGGAAATTACAGAAATCTTTATGGAGGAGTTGATATGGTAGCTGAGCTTTGAAGGAAAAGAAAGACTTTACAAGAGAGAGATAAGGAAGGAATCTACTCCAGGCATAAGGGATAGCCTCTATCATAGAGCAAAGGCAGGAAAAGGCTGGACAAGACTCCAGAACAATTCGCCATCCATCTGCCTGGAATGTTGAAAGAGTGGAGAAGGGAAATGTAAAACAAGGTTGGAAAGGAAGGTTGGAGCCAGTTTTGAGAGGACCCTAAGTCCAGGTTAAAGAATTATATTTTATCTTAAAGGTAATAGGGAGTCACTGAATCTTTTTGAGTAGGGTAATGAAATGACCAGCAGACCTGAGCCATTTCAATATTAATTTTGGCAGTTGAGTGAAGGACTGACTGGAAAAGTGACAACTTGACAGCAGAAAGAACAGAGATGTGGAGGGGAATGGCCCCATTCTATGTGAGTGCACAAGGGTAGGAGAAGGTCGTTTGACTTCATGTCCAGTATTTTTTCCTTTATATTGTCTGTTTATCCAGTGAAGGCATAATATGAATCAAAGAAGTATGGGTAATTTCCTTGTCATGTGGAATTCTTTGGTCACTTAATAAGAAAAAAGTTTAAGACAAATTTGGAAACAACTGAGCATTAAAAATTATGTAGGCCAGGCTATCTTCTAAATAACCTACAGTTCTCCTCCTAGATACAGATAAATACAAATACTTAACATTCCAGTCGACTGTTACCTCCCTACTCTATGAGGGCTGAACTTTAAGACTTCCCATTTTCAAGTTTAAATTAGGTGTGGTTGTGTATGGAACACTTTGCTGCTTTTTAAAACTACAGCTGAAGACATTTAATGAGGAAAACTAAGCCTTTTTATACCATATCGAGGTCTCTGAGGGCTCTAAGAAAATTATTAAAATTATTATTCATCACCATTATTACATCTGATCTTGATTTACCTCACAAATATACTCTGTTGCCATAATCCACTGATTTGTTCTTTATTTCCACTAGGTTGCTTTGTGATATTAGGAGAAGTCTATGAAGATAAATTATTTGGCTAACTGATGTATAAAATGCATCATCTTCAATGATCCAGAGCTTAGCCCAATGCCCAATAGTGAGAAATTAATAAATGTTTATTGACTGTCCAACCAATTCAGAAAATTATGACCCCTTTGCCCCAAAGGCCCAACACTTGTCTGAAATACTCAGATAGATGAGACTGTACATTTGGAGTGCTCATTTACTGTGAGAAAATATTATCTTAAGAATGGGTCTGAAATCTGTAGCACCTTTTCCCTGCCTTTTCTTGTGTTTTGCCAAACCGTTTTATTATGAGAAAGTTTATGTTTATTGTGTTTATTATGAGACAGTAAAGGAGATCAGATGCTTGTGAGGATATGAGTAAATTGGTATTTCTGCCACATGGATCCACAGTTTTATGTTCTATGTGGAAAGTTGACAAAAGCGATAGTAACCTTTCTATCTATTTTGGCTAATAGTTCTGTCAGGTGAATTGATGAGAGACTTGGGTTGCTCTATAATTAAATGAAAAACCTTGTCTGTTGATAGAACAGATGACCAAATTGTTTACACTCATGCCTGTATATTCAAAGGGGTATGAAAGTCCTGGTTCCTGTGTCTGCTGCCCTTACACCCAAAAGTCAAGTAGATTAGTCTCCTGGCAACTCCCTTCACAAGCAGATCATCCCAATAAGGGCTCAGGAGACATTGGGAGCCACAGATGATCAGAAAAGGGATTTGGGGAATATGGAATAACTCAACAAGGCTGTCTACACTGCAGTCTAGCAGTATACAGGCACAAGATAAGTGAATAAAAATGAATTTTCTCTCATAAAAAATGTTCTCAGCTATGGCAGGCATACAATGGCTTTTCTGAGGCCCAAATAGGTTCGGTGATGTTTGACTCAGCACACACAAGCATACAATGTCTCCCAACATTTTTCTGAAGACATGAAGAGACAAGCTAAGTGCATCCCTAACCATCTTTGTAGATGTTGTGGAACAATAGGCGAGTGTGCCAGAATCCATTCAAAGTCTTCCTTCTGGCTTTTCAAAACCAAATGAAATCTTTTTCCTAAGAGAGCAGCATCTAACTTGATATCCTTCTCAGACAAGTCTCCCAAGCAGCCTCCACTTTTCCAGTAAGTCAAAGCAAGTACTAGATTCCTAAACAAATAAAAGTTTGGTTGAGATTTAAGATCCAGGGACTGAAGTTGCCTTAACTTGATTCCTATCTTTGACAGCAACTTGTCTGCAGGGAAGAGGTGACCTTAACAAATTAAATAACAATAAAAGTGTTTAATTTAAGATTTATATCAAGGAGAACATAGTTTTTGGCTTTAGCAGATGCATTTTAGAATTTTAATACCTATGGGGTATGCTGTATTTTGCTGGATTGTTTTGAAATGTGATTTTTTCCCCTCCAGCTCTCCTTGGTAACTGGCACAGAGCCAAGCTGGCTCGAGATCATGCGACATGGTATGTTGAATAGAATTCTACTGATGATTTATTCTTTGAGTCTTGTTTTTACATAGTAACACAAGTTCAAGTAGAGCTTATTTTACTATGTTTGTGGAATTCAGAGCCTTCTGGATTCCAGAAAAAAATTTTTTTTTTCAAATGGGGCGTGACTTTTTTTTGGAGCCAAACTGTGAAACTCAGGAACATCTCTGGTACTGTCATCAAACCTCCCTTCCCTGCTCCTAAATTTCAATATTTAAATGCAAGTTATCTGCCGTATTATCAGATACATGTGTTGTGCACTTTGGTCCTTTCCTAGGTTTAGTGTCGTTAGTGATTCCCAAATCAGTGGCTTGCTGTCACAGAAGCCTCTCCTCAACAGTGATATTTTCCCATCATGAAAAGCAGATGCAAATCATGGAACACCATGATCTTCGCAAAATTATAATCACAAAAAATAAAAGGAGCCACAGAAAGACTTGCATTCCTCTTAATGTTAGTGCCCCCTTGTTCCCTCCCTGAATTATTTCCAGCTCAGGGTGCATAAAGCTTGTTTGTACACAAATATTTTCATGTTGTCTTCCCATTGGACTGTGAATGAACTCTTTGAGCACAGGGACTATTTCCGCCTTTCTTTGTATTACCAGGGCTTAGTACAATGCCCGGCACATAGTAGGTATTTAATAAATGCCTACTGACTTGACTTGTGGTGGCTATAAGCAGAGGGTAGCATATTACCAAGGGACACCTGCTTACGAGAAGTAGTTTAAGTAATATTAGAAGCTCCAATCACATGACATGAATGAGAGACAACAATTTCCCTTTGTTCCATGAGCCTCTTTATAACATCCCTTAACAGTAGTCATTCAGCTTCTACTCGAACACTTTCAATGAAAGGGAACTCACTACTTCACAATCGGCCCATGTTGCTTTTAAAAAACTAATGGGTGCAAAGCAAGATAGTCCAAACGGGGCACTGGTTACTCCTCAAGATAACTAAAACAATAAAAGAAAGGCAAAACATTGGGTAAATCTCCTACGGAGAACTTAAGGGTGATGGTGGACAAAAATTCTACAGGGTGAGGTTGATATTATCATCTCCTTAGGAAATTAGAGAACCAATGCCAATGAGATTAAAGATCCTTTAATACAACCTTGTTCAAATGTTTTAGTCTCAGGACCCCTTGACACTCTTAAAATTATTGATAACCCAACAAAGAGCTTTTGTTTATCTATATCTATTATAAATGAAAACTTCAAAGTAAATGTTGAGGAAAACAAAAACTGTCATCTTCCAAACTTTGCCAGAGGAAACTAAATGATCTACCACAGACTTGTAGATTCCTAGGGTTTGATTAGAAGGGTCATTTATCCCATCCCCATGTCTTCCATCAGCTTCTTCACAATATCACTGACCGGTGGTCATTTAGCCTTTGCTTGAACACTTTGAGTAGAAGGGAACTCACTAACTCACAAGCAGCCATTTTACTTTTTAATTATTAGACATGTAATTGTAATTGATAACAAAGTAACAAGCTGTGACACATGACACTTTCTGCACCATGATATATTACATAATAATTATAATTAATATATTAATAGATTAAAGAGAAGCATGGGAAGACCTAAGTGGATTGGTACAAAGCAAGAAGAATCAGGAAAATAATATACATATAGCAGGGGATTGGGTTGTGAGGGCCCAGTTCTTTAAACATGTATAGTCTGTTCTACCTGTTAACCACCCGCAACTGTGCCTGGGGATCCTGCTTTCAGCAAAGCAGAATGGAGGATCCTGCCCTCTTCTGAGCATGGGTAGACATTCTGTGACTACTGTCAGTTTGCTGTGTGATGATGGAACGCTTTTTAATTTCCTGCTAAGTCAGAACCAAGTGTGCACACAAAAAAAGCACCAGTGGGCCAAATCTTCCTTCTTTCTTCTTGCAGGCTATAGGGTATGAAGAAGACTCCCTTAGTTGGAGAGAGCTTGGAGGGGAAGGAATGCTCTCCCTTATTCCCTCCACCACTACTACTGGGCCAGCTCTGAGCAAATGGCCTCCTGGGCTAGCCTGTGTCTGGAATGAGGCCACCTCCTCTTTGTGTCTTCTATTACAGGGGCTTGTGAGGACTTGCAAAATCAGAAGAGCCACCAGAAATGCAGCAGCAGAGCCCAGTGAGGAGTGCAACTCTGAGAGGGGATTCATGGGATCCAGGCCAGGAGATCCACTTGATAGCCATTGCTTACAAGGGAGCAACTTATGCATAGTTTATGTTGCACCTGGGATATGATGATGGGAAGTATTTTTGTAGTTACCATCTTAATTTTGAGCCCACTTTCCTCAAAGACTAAGGTGTAGATGGGAGAGCATGTCCTCGTTTGGGAAATATTTTGTACTTCAGGCCATGACACAGCTTTCTGTAAATATCCCTTTGTCAAAGTTGAATTTGGTTAATTTATATTGAGGAGGTATTAACTGGCACAGCGGATAGAGCACTAAGCCTGGAGTCAGAAGGACCTGAATTCAAATCCATTCTCAGATGCTTACTAGCTGGGTGGGTGACTCTGGGCAAATCATTTAATCCCATTTGCTTCAGTTTCCTCATCTGTAAAATGAATTGGAGAAGGAAATGGCAAACCACTTCAGTATCTTTGCCAAGAAAACCCCAAATGGGGTCATGAAGAGTTGAACTCAATTGAAGTGACTCAACAACAGCCAGAAAATACCTATCTCACAGGGTTATTATAAGAAAAGTAATTTATAAACCTTAAAGGTGCAATGAAAGTGTGAGTTATTACTTAAAATCACAGATCTAGGACTGGACCTTAGAGGACAGCTGGTCAAACTACCCCATTTTAAAGGGGAAGATAGTAAAGCCCAGAAAGAGTTAAGTGACTTACTGAATTTATTAGTAATAGAAGCAGGATTTGAACCCAGGGTCTCTGATTCCAGAACCATCAGTCTTTTCCCCATGCCATACTGCTTCTTTATTCTTTTTTAAAACATTTTTATTTATTTTATTTTTAATTAATAAAATAAAACAAACATTTCCACAACATGGTAGAATTTTAAAAAGATGATTGCACATCAAACTGCCAATCTATTAGGTACAACTTACTATTCCTCTTAAATATAAAATAAAGTCATCATGTAGTTTTTTTTTACTTTTTTTCTTCCTTCTCCTTCCCCTTCCCCCTTTCTTCCCCCCCCCCCCCCAATTCATCCCAGGATGAAGAATTCCTGCATGGGATAAAACATTGAGCCAGAAGATCTCTCTAAGGTCCTTCATAACTGACTCTATGGCTGGTTTGAAAGTACACAGCTGTTCTGATAATAAGGAAGAATTCTAAGCGATAGCTTCACTGCCAAGCCAGTGGACAGTAGCAGTGATACCAGGGCTCTGCTACCACAGCCTTCAAGCAGGGACTTAATAAATCTATGCTTGGCCCGGGCTAGGTTTGGAGATTGGGCTGAAGCTCCTTTTTGTTCTCTTTCCAAAGTGGGATTTTTAATTACATAGATTTGATTGCAGTTTGACCTAGTTGACTAGGTTCTTAGGAGGGAAGGGATCAATAACTTTTATTTAGTTCATAGTTCAATCAAGAGTGGATACCAGGACTTCAATCACTCCACACAGTGCATTCTAGCAGTTGGCTCACTATTCAGTTGAACTCAAGTTCCTCATTTACAGGTATTCATGCCCTGTGATTAACCCACTAGCACTAACCAGGAATTCAGACACTTACTCATATCATAGGCAAACCGTGGAAAATATGCTCCTACCCAAGCATTCCAAGGAACCTCCTGCCAGGTGCTGCATGTAAGGTATTTGATAATGAAGGTTTGCATTCATTTACTACCTTTTATGTATTCCCATAGAACGTCAGCTCCTTGACAATAAGAGCTGTTTCATTTTTGTCTATTACCAGTGTTTAGCACAGTGTCTAATCACACTGTTTGTGATTAATAAGTGCTTATTGATTGATATTAAAAATGAAAGAAATGAATTCTCTTTTTTTTGCTTTTTGGAGGTCAATTGGGGTCAGGTGACTTGCCCAAGGTCACATGGCTAGTTTTTAGTGTTAAGTGTCTGAGGTCGGATTTGAACTCAGGTCCTCCTGACTCCAAGGCTGGTGCTCTAATTCACTGCACCACCTAGCTGCCACAGAAAAGGAATTCTCTAAAGTATATTTCTTTTTTTTTTCTTTTTGGAGGGCAATTGGGGTTAAGTAACTTGCCCTAGGTTACACGGCTAGTTTTTTTGTTTGTTTGTTTGTGTATGTGTGTGGGTGTTAAGTGTCTGAGTCCAGAACTGAACTCCAGTCCTCCTGACTCCAGGGCTGGCGCTTTACTCACTGCACCACCTAGCTGCCCCCACTCTAAAGTATATTTCATCTACATTAAGTCTATGTTTGGGAATGTTTGTCCTTGGTCTACAGTTTTCTAAAGTTTATTTTAAGTGTATATATTTTATTATGTTGCTTTCTTCTTTTCCATCTGCCTTTCCAGATGGTTGCTGTAAAGGATACTGCAAACATATGAAATGAATTTAATGCAGTATCACTAAATAGCTGACACAGGATTTTAAAGGGTTAACTGTATCTGCCTTTTCCCTCCACAGCCTCAGGTTCTTCCCTCAAACAGTAGACGGACTGTGTAGATGATTTAATTATTCATGGATTGCTCAATGGCATCATAAGAAGTGGACTTAAGTTACTTTTGGTTATTTTCTGGACTCCATGTTATGCAATCAGGAGAGACAATGATTTATTCAAAATTAAGACCTAAAATAACAATTTTAGGTACAGCAGGCAATTTTTATAAATGTAACAAGCTCCAATGCTTGTTTTGGGGATAAACAGAGACAAAATAAGATAGAAGGTCTTGTTTATTCCTTCAGAGTTGAACAAAATTTAGGGAAATCTTTGGCATTTTTTATCCATTAAGTTAGTTTGGGGAAAATAATGATCTATGTATATACTAAATCAACTGCTTCTGATTTCTGCAACCTGAGAATTAAAGAGTAAAGAAATAAATTGTGTGCCCTGAAAGGCCCCTTTTGACAGGATATTAGTACTCAGCAAATTAAATGGAAAATGACTCACATTTTCATTCAGTATTTGAGAGGTTCCCATTTAATCTCTTTTGGAACTTTCTGAATCCCTCCCTCCAAAGTCTACAAAAGTTCCACAATGCAAGGAGACTCTGGCCAGAAGAATCTAAACCAAGCAATGTATCTCTGTGGCACAAATACTATGTGGTTAGAGATACATTCTATGGTGGAAACCTGATAAATATGCTTTCTTTTAAAATCACTTAACCTTATTTTTAGATTATCTAAACAACTGTGCTAAAAGCCAAGAGCTATATTCCTTCAATTAAGTGCAAATGAGGAGCTCAAACTGGCCTTATGAAACCCCATTCGAGTGAATTCTGTTTTAAATCTCTTTGTTCCTACCTCCCACATTCAAAAGGCACATTTTAGAGGGCTTGGTTTGGTGCTACTGCTTCAGCTTAGATGCTTGTGATTCTTCTTAATTTAATCACTTTTGTCCTTATCAGATTCATGCCATTTGAAAAATAAAATGAGGCCACACAAAAGCTTTAAACCAATGTAAGGTCTAGAGGAGATATAATCGCATCAGTCAAAGTACCCACAATGATGAAATTACAGATCCTTGAGATTTTGGAGAAATTGCTAATATCTATCATTCATAGAGTGCTTTAGATTGTGCAAATTCTTTACATATATTATTGGCAACTGGGGACCCAAATCAACCCCATAAGTAGCTTCTATATCCATCATTGTACTCTTTTTATAGATGAAGAAACAGACTTTGGGAACTTACAGGACTTGCCCTTGGTTAATAGGTTATCAGGAGGATTTGAACTCAGGTCTTCCTAACTACAAGTTCAGAACTCTATCCATTCCACCAAGCTGGCTCTCTATATGCAGGAAATGCACAAAAATCAGGAAAATGGTTTTGCTACTTGTCCATTAGGAGGTTGTTAATTCTTGTTTTATTTAATAGGGATCAGCATTTTATTTGTAATCCAATAAGAAATTAAACTTATGATGAAGGAAATATAAGTAATAATAATGCTGTTATTAGGTATAAAGAAAGCATGATAAAAGATGATAGTAACATTATTACCATTATAATTATAGTGCAAACATTATAAACATTCCAGAACAGAAAAAAAGGACAAGTAGCTCATCTCCAGTTGTACTAAGGCAAAAAATGCCCCCCCAAAGGAAATAGAAATAAAATGGCAGTGTGTTTTGTAAAGAATGAAAAATGATTGAGTAAAAAGACTACCAGATTTGAATATTTAAATAGAAAAAATCACACTTTATTACTTCTTATAATTGCCTACACTTTATTTAAGTTTATTGCTTCCTCACTGACTACAGAATTAAGTCCAAACTTTGCAATCAGACATTGAGACCCTCCACAATATAGTTCTGACCTAACTTTCCAGACTATTCTCATCCTAAATTCTATGTTCCAGCCAAGCTCCTTCCTATTCATTCATTCAATCAATCAATCAATTAACTAGTATGTATTAAACATCTACTATGTCCAAGGCACTGGGGATACAAATACAAAAAAAGGAAACAATCCCTATCCTCAGGAACTTCCATCCCCTTTACCAGGTGTGTGCAACTCTTCACTGGGTCTGCTATGTCCCTCCATTTGTAATGCTGTTCTCTGCATTTTCATTGGTTAAAATCTCATCCATTTTTCAAGGCAAATCCCATTTCAGAAGCTTTGAATTTGTCCGTGGATTGATTGACTTCTTCTCCATAAAGCATGTCCTGATATGTTCCCACAAAAAGTGAACTGTCTCTCCTGTGCATTCATATAACCCTTTGTATCTCTCTAATGATGTCACTTCTTGCTCTGGCCTTTGTGTATAATTCTTATCTCCTTTACTAGACAGAAAGTTTCTTGAGAGTGGGGACTGAAACTCATTCATCTTTGTAGCTCATGGTACCTCAAGGTACCTAGCCCAGTGCATCAATAAATATTTAATGAATAGAAACTGTTTTTGTAACATTCAATCAATTTCCAGTAGTATCTACTTTAAATTACAAACTTCTAAACATTAAAGAAAATAATGTTTTTTTGTTTTTTGTTTTGCCTTTTGGAGGGCAATTGGGGTTAAGTAACTTGCCCAAGGTTACATGGCTAGTTTTTTTGTGTGGGTGTTAAGTGTCTGAGGCCTGAACTGAACTCGGGTCCTCCTGACTCCGGGGCCAACGCTTTACTCACTGCACCGCCTAGCCACCCCAGAAAACAATGTTAGATAATAAAACCAGTTATTGTGAAATTTATGCCACAGACAGGGATAGACAATCATCTAAAAAATTTAGAGCTAGAAGGTAACCCGTTTTTCAGTTGTGTCTGACTCTTCATGACCCCAGTTGGGGTTTTCTTGGCAGTGGCACTGGAGATGCTTGCCATTTCCTTCTCCAGCTCGTTTTGCAGATGAGGAAACTGAGGCAAACAGGATAAGTGACTTGCCCAGGGTCACATAGCTAGTAAGTGTCTTTAACCAGATTTTCTCTCAGGAAGAAGAGGCTTCCTGACTAGGCTTGGCATTCTATCCACTGTGCCACCTAGATGAAGGTGGCTTAGAAATGATCTAGTCTAACTCCCTTATTGTACAAATGAAGAAACTGAGTCCCAGAGTCATTCAAGGTTACCTGGGTAAAAAGTATCAGAGGCAGGATTAGAACTCACATCCTTGATTCCAAATCCAGAACACATTCCTCCTTACCACCTTGCTCCTCTTTCCTACTTTGCAGATACAGATTTGTGTAGTGTTTTCGATAGTCCTTTGTTCTTATATCCTTATTTGAAATTAGGCTTGGTTTATCCACTATAAGGTGGCAAGACTGGAGAATGAGGTCTGCCAGATATTAATAACCATAAAGCAATCAGTCGTGATGCTGACTACAGATACATGCTTCTCCCAGGATGAGCTCATCCCCTGAAATCTCATCATCACAGAGAATCAGCTTTCATATTCAATACTTCCTCAACACTCTCCAGTGTCTTTTCCCTCTGATTGGAAGGCATCAGGCAGGAGAAAAACTTTGCTTTTTTTTTTTTCAGACTTTTCCAGTTAATTTAATTTCTTATCAACTGATCTATGGAATTTTCACTCCAGAAACATCCTGTCCCAGCCCTAGGTACTCCATGATGCAATGCCCCATTCAGTCAGATTGTAAACTCCGGGAGGGCAGGAACTATCTTTCTTTTCACACACACACACACACACACACACTTCCAGTGCTTAGCATGGTGTGTATCAGCACATAGTAGGCACTTAATTCTTATCGACTGACTCCTGACAGCCATAGTGTTATTTGCCTTTCATAAAATTTCAAAATCTCATCTCCCCACATTTGAAATTTGTAGCTACTTCATATCTCTGCTCTATGAAGGATTTGGGCCTTCACTGGAACATTTAGCATAGCATAAATATCTTCCTGTTGAGAGAAGAATTTTCTAGTACTGAAAATACATGCGTTTATGATCAACTATGATTCCAGAGGCTTGACAATGATAAAGTACGCCCAGGGTTGTGCTGGAGCCAGCATAAGAACTGATTGTTAAATTTTCAGTATGGGCCTTTATACCTTAGAAATCAACAAATGTTACAAATTAGAATTTGGTTCATTATTTTGTTGATTGTCCAGGTTTAAGAAGGTGAGAAAATACTAATATTGAAGACTAAATCTGAAAGTGTGTCCTAAGTACATTCCAGCTCCTCTCCCCCTCCCCCCAGCTAGTTGTTAGTTCCCAGCACACCCAAAACCACTACAAGCTACCAATTTCCTGACAGAGTGGTAATGGATTAGTTGCAAGAGACATATACCTTTGGACCTGGGCAATGAGCAAATATATTTTGCTTGATCGTGTCTATTTGGGGGGGGGTGTGGTCAGGGAAGTGAGAAAGATGACAACAGGCTAGAGGGAAAAAATAAAATAAAAAAGGGTCACTGAAGCATATTTTTTTAATGTGGAGAAAAGAACAAAAAGGTCAGAAACACAGGAAAGCAGGACAGCTTTGAACTGAGATACTTGAAAGAAAAACAAAATTTAAAGTCACATGTGCAATCTCCCTTTTTTATTCTATTGTGTATATGGAAATAACTATTTTATTTCATGTTTGCTATGATGATTATATATTTACATATATAAAATAAAAATAAAATAAAGACCAAAAGTATGAAGTCTTCCTTGTGCCCCTCTATGCTTTGCCCCCTGGACAGTGTCCTATCTTGCCTACCCCTAGTCTCACAGCATGCACTAGGTTGGGCAGCTTACACAAATGGGAAAGCTTACTCGTTTTACTGATTTATAACCCAAGTTCGTTGAGGGCATTCCTCTGAAACTTCAGAGTAAGTGGCTGTGATGATGGTGGTCATGGTGACGGTGAAATAGAGGTACCCTCAACTGATGACAATTAAAATGAACAAACTGGGTCCCAAATACCAGTGGAAGTTCAGCTCTGACAAATCTGTAATTACTTAAGTATACCTGACCAAAAAATGAACTTTTTCATCTAAAGTATTCAACATGCTACCTGAGATGTTTAAGTTGAAATGGACTTTTAGCATTAAATGACCCTGACTTTATATAACCCTGCACTCCTTTTTAGATATAATGACCTGTCCAAAGTGTTTAAGATTCTATCTCAGAATCTCTGAGTACCTTGGTATTTTATGAAATGTTTACAATTATAATTCTTTTAAAAATCTCTCACCTATTTTATGTGCAGATTTTTTTTCATTCGTGGATCATCGTTTCCTTTAAAAATGCCTTTGTTAGATTCCTGTGTTGTAAAGGGAAAACCCAAGGCCTGAGAAGGGAAGAAACTTCCACAAATCTGCATGGGAGGTAAACCAGTGATTTACTTAGAATTTCAAATGTTTGACCTCTTTGACGAAACATCACCTCCCTGGCACAGGGTAGTAGTCAGTGTACCTTTAATAATGTAGTAACAAAGACTTATTTGAATCAGATGATTTGTTTTTCATGTCCCCTACCAATTACAAATACCAAGAAGGAATGTTGACTTAATTTTCATGACACATTTAAATGTCTACATTAGTTGTTGAGTGCTCATATGAACTCATTGGCAGCTTAATTCTGTAATATTAATTTCTAGTTTTGTTGGCATTTGTTGCTACGCAATTACAAACATCAAGTTTCATTCCCCTTAAATGATCTGCAGGACATTTTCAAAGCACTACACTAGCTTTGGCTGTTCACATTCCATTTAATTAAATGAAAATCATACAGTTGCTTAAACTTGAATTTTACCTCCCACCAGCTTTAGCTGATTTGTGTGGTTAGGAAGAAGTCTGCTAACAAGAATAGAGAATAAAATGCTCTTCTAAAAATTGTGCATATATGTATATTGTGTGTATATATATGTACATATAATATGCATATACACACATATATAAACATTATAAAGATATATTACTGTCCCTCATCATCACCAATTTCTGTTTTTTTACTGATCACCCACCATGTGTTATGATTTATGTCTGGAAATTCTACTGCTGACAATATTTAAGTTTTCATGGCAAAATTGTCAGCAGTGCTTATGCTCAAATTGTTTTCAGTGGTGATGGCTAGCAGGGAACCATCCACATTTATTCATTCATCAGTAAGCACAACCTCCTATAAAATGGATTGTGCTTGATTCAGACCTAAATTCTGCCTAAGGGAGTCATTTCTAATGACAAAAGGATTAATGTCTTTACCCAAAAAGCAGCATAGAGGGAAAAGCATTGATTGGGTTTGGAGTCAGAGGGCCTGGATTTGAGTCTTGGTTTTGTCAATTACTGGGTCCATGATTTTGAGCAAGTCCCGCTTGCTTCTTCTAGGCCTCAATTTCCTCATCTGTAAAAAACTTGTCTATCAAAATAAGAACTCAGTCCACTTCCTTCAGTTTTTAATCTCCTCTTCCCCCCCCACCCACCTACCACAGTGAAGGAAAAGATTTCTTCTCTTTTTTCTAGTTTTCCCCTTAGCTAAAATCATCCCCTTAGACCTGTAGAGAAACAGCCTCTGCGTGTGCTTTTTCTTGTTCTTAAAAAGGACAAAAATCTTAGACAAACCCTGGAAAATCAAAAGATGATGAGTCCAGAATTTTGGGGGAGGGAGAAAGAGGGGGGAGAGGAATAGGGGTGGGGGAGTATACCACTTATTAATTCATGTTAAAACTCTCTATTACCAAACAACATTTCAAGCATGTTTATATACAAAAGCATAAAAACTTATGCAGCTGAACACCATGTTTTAATAGCAATGATCTTCCTCCCCTGTGTTAAATTAGTCCAGTGGTTCTGTATGTATGTTGTAATGTGTGGCAGTTGTTTTCAGCTGTTTCTTAGGCAACAAATGCTGTATCATAACTCACAAACATCCCAAAGTTCAGAACTGTAGAATGTGATTTAGGAATGACATATCTTACTCTAGATTAAGAATCAGAGGTCCTTTAGTAAGGACTGTGAACAGTTATTAGAAAATCTTAACAAGATTTCTAAGTCCTACTCCATATTGGGGAGTGGACCTGGCTATCAATTTAAAAAGCACTTCACATTTTAATAAATTTAAAAGAATCCTAGAATTCCAGGAACAGAATATATCACTTGCTCTTTGCAAATTTATAACGATGTAATTATTTTGTTATTAGTTATTCCAGGGGTAGAAGAAATAAAAATGGAGACAGCTGTTTGCTGAACTCACTCAGTAGACTGGTGTTAATGGTATTCATAAGAGGAGTGTGTGAATATCTTTCATTGAGAAGTGCTAGTTATCTTAAGCATGACAACCAAGGTTTAAACATCAGAACTAGAAAGCCAAATATGTGCCTTAAAAAGGCAGTAGAAGAACATAGGGGCTAAATTTTCTTTGGCAGTATTTATGAACTCCCATAACTCTTGAGGTGCTCATTGATTTTATGTTTGGTTAAAGAATGCTTTATATTAACACTTTAATTTGAGACTGTTTTACAGGGTTAATATTGGATTCCATAATTCTGGAGATCAAATATTCATGAAATTCTGGATTTCTGAGTCATGGGTTAACGATTAAAAGACAAAGAAATATTTCAATAATTGCACTGAAATATTGCTAAATTCTAACTATAATTATTGTCTTTAGTTTAAAGGAAATTTCAAGTGGCTTATTGACCTAGGGGAATACCAATAGCAGATTTTGAATTCCCCACTCTTTCCTTGTAACCTAACCATTTGTTTGGTGTTTACTCAAGGTACACAAAAGAATTCCCTAATGATTTACAGGAAAAATTAATTAGGAAGGTAAATCCATTCTAACAAAAAAATCATAAAGCAACTTAAAGTTAAATATGTATGTGAAATTTTAAAATTGTCTTTGTATTCCCAGCACCCAACAAAGAACCCAGCACACAGTAGACCCTTAATAATTGCTTGATTTAAAGTTGCCTATTTTTTGTAGCCCTTCTCTCCATTTATATAGATAATGGAGAATTGATCGTACTTCAGTTATATCAAACAGTACTAATTACTTGGACCTATCATAGAGTTAAGAAAAAAATAATACTTTTTCAACAATGATGTCACAAAGAACATTTTGAAAAATCAGTATAAATTAAGCCAATGGAAGGATCATTATCCTTCTTTTACATAAGGACAAACTACCTGAAGTAGTAGAAAGTACATTGAATTTGAAGAGGATTTGAGTTTGAATCCCAACTTGGCCGCTTACCATGTGACCTTGGGCAGGTTTGTCTAACTCTTTGAGCTTCAATTTCTTTATCTGCAAAATGAAAGTGTTGGACTTTTTTTTTGTTTTAATTTCTATTTTAATTTATTTTTAGTGGTATTTTATTGATTCCAATTACATGTAAAGACAATTTTTAATATTCTTTTATAAGATTTTGAGTTTCAAATTTTTATTCCTCCTTCCTTCCCCTTCCTCCTCCTTAAGATGGTAAGAAATTTGATATAGGTTATATGTGTGCAATTATATATTCTATATTCATCATGTTATGAAAGAAGAAACAGAATAAGACCCCTTCTAGGTCTTGGTCAGTCAACAAACTTTTAAGTGCTATGTGCTAGGCACTGTGCATACAAAGAATGGCCAAAATAGTTCGTTCTAATGGGAGAGACAACTTGAAAATATCTAGGAATATCAACATACAGAGGAGGTAGAAGGTGGTCTGGAGGCAGAGCTTGAAGGGTTACCTGCAAAAGGTAAATTTAAGTTATCTTTTTTAAAAATTTAATTTAATTTAAATTTTTTTCTGATTTACATCATTCATTTCCGCCAGATTTTGAGTTACAAATTTTCTCCCCGTTTTTCTCCTACCCACCACCCCAAAATAGCAGTCCCATGGGATATCCCCTCCTCCAATCTGCTCTCTCCCATACCCCTTTTGACTTTTCCAGTAGGGCATGGTGGATCTCTATGCCCCAGTGCCTTTATATCTTATTACCCAATTACGTGAAAAATAGTATTAATAATAGTGTATATATATATATATATACATATGTATGTATATATTTAAACATTTGATTTTAAAACTTTGAATTCCAGATTCATTCCCTTCCTCCCTTGTCACCCACCCTTACTGGGAAGTTACACAGTTCAGTATAGGTTGTACCTGTGTGGCTAATGCAGAACAACAGCATAGTAGATATATTGTAAAAGACTGACTATATTTCCCTCCATCCTATCCCACCTCCCACTTGTTCTTTTCTCTACTTTGATCCTGTCCCTTTTCAAAAGTGGATGCTTCCAACTTCCCTCCCCCCCAGCCTGCCCTCCCTTCCATCATCCCCCCTCTCATCCCCTTCCTCCTACTCTCCTGTAGGATGAGATACCCTATTTAGTGTATATTTCATTCCCTCCCCAAGCCAAATTCAATGGGAATAGGGTTTACCCATTCCCTTTTGCCTTCCTATTCTTCCCCTCCATTACAACTATTTTCCCTTGCCTCTTCTTTATGAGATAGTTTACCCCATTCTGTCTCTCCCCATCTCCTCTCTTTATATTCCTTTCTCACCTCTTAATTTCACCTTTTAAGTATCATCCCTTCCTGTTAAATTGGTCCTGTGCCCTCTATCTATGTACACCTGTAAACATATATACACACATTCACATATATATTCATATGCCCATATACTCTCATATATATACATATATATTCCCTTCAACTATTTTCATACTGAGAAAAGTTTCATAAGTTACAATTATTGTTTTTCCATATAGGAATGTTAATAGTTCAACTTTGATAAGTTCCTTATGATTTCTTTTCCCTGTTTACCTTCTCATGCTTCTTGTATCTGAACGTCAAATTTTCTATTCAACTCTGGTTTTTTCAGCAAGAATGCTTGAAAGTCCTCTATTCCACTGAATGACCATAATTTCCCCTGAAACATGATACTCAGTTTTTCTGGGTAGGTGATTCTTGGTTTTAATCCCAGATCCTTTGACCTCCGGAATATCATATTGCAAACCCTTCAATCCCTCAGTGTAGAAGCTGCCAGATCCTGGGTTATCGTGATTGTGTTTCCACAATATTCAAATTGTTTTTTCCTGGCTGCTTGTAATATTCTCTCCTTGACCTGGGAATTCCGGAACCTGGCTATAATAGTCCTAGGAGTTTTCTTTTTGGGATCTTTTTCAGGAGGTTATTGGTGGATTCTTTCAACCTCTATTTTTCTCTCTGGTTCTAAAACATCAGGGCAGTTTTCTTTGAGAACTTTCTGGAGGATGATTTCTAGGTTCTTACTTTCATCATGGCTTTCAGGTAGTCCGATAATTTTTAAATTCTCTCTCCTGGATCTATTTTCCAGGTCAGTGGTTTTTCCCATGAGATATTTCACATTGCCTTCTATTCTTTCATTTGTTTGGATCTGTTTAACAGCATCTTGATTTCTCATAAAGTCATTAGCTTCCATTTGCTCCAATCTAATTCTGAAGCAATTATTCTCCTCAGTGAGCTTTTGAGATTCTTTTTCCATCTGGCAAATTTGGCTTTTTAAGGCATTCTTCTCCTCATTGCCTTTTTGAGTCTCCTTTGCCATTTGAGTTAGTCTGTTTTTAAGGTGTTATTTTCCTCAGTCAGGCTGTTGACTCTTATTTCATAATTTTCTTGCATCGTTCTCATTTCTCTTCCCAATTTTTCCTCCACTTCTCTTATCTGCTTCTTAAGGTCCTCTATGGCCTGTAACAAGTTTGTATTTTCCTTTGAACCTCTTGGTGCAGGGGTTCTGATGTCACTGTCTTCCTCCTGTTCCATGCTTTGCTCCTTTTTGTCCCCAAAATAGGAGTGTAATGTTGGAATCTTCTGTCTGCTTTGTTTCCTTTGCCTGGTCATGTCGCCCCTCAGTCACTTGACCCCTGGGCTTTTTGCCATAGTAGGACTCTGCCATCAGACAGGGGAGCTTTTGTTCCAAATGCTGGGGTTTTCTTAGCTGCCAAAGGTATTATATGGGTACCCTCTCTGAGGCCTTCATACGCTCTGGCAAGCTGGTCAAGCACCCCAGAACCTCCACCCTAGACAGAAATCCAGATCCAAGCAGTTTAAAGCAAGAGCGAATACCCCTCAGACTGATCGCTAGGTGCCCCTACACTCTGCAGGCCAGGAGCTGATGCTGCCACGTGGTGCTGGCAGGCTGTGCCTGCATCTCAGCAGGCTTCTCTCCCTGGGGGCAAAAGCCAGCACTCCCACTTACTGGGTTCCAAAGTCCAGACTGCATTGACCTCTTACTTTGTCCTTCACATCTATGTGTTGATAACTCTGGAAATGGCCACAGCCACTGCTGATCTGGAATCCCTCCTGTCAGCGGCTGGTCAGACCCGCCCTGGGGCTAAAACCTCCGGCTCATGGCAGGCCTGGTCTGGGCTCCCAGAGCCCTGCGCTGGCAGCTTGCTGCCAGCCTGACAGGCTGTCCTCAGTGGGAGGTTAGCTTCTCTGTGTCATTTTGTGGGTTCTGCAGCTCCAAAGTTTGTTCAGAGTCCCTTTTTCACATTGATTGGGGAAGGTGGAAGCTGGAGCCGCTTGGAGGTCGTGTTTCTACTCTGCCATCTTCTAAGTTATCTTTTAAAAAGCCAGGGAAACTAAGAGGCAGAGGTGAAGGGGCAAAATACGACAGGTATGAGAGAGAGCTAGTGCAAAGGCATGAGAGAGTGTCACGTTTGAGGAAGCACAAGCAGGTTAGAATAGATGGATTGGAGAGTGAGTGGAGAGGAGTCAAGTTTAAAAAGACTGGAAAGACAGGAAGGGTCCAAGTTATGTTTCCTTTAAATGAAAGACAAAATATTTAACATTTCATCTTGGAGCTCATTGAAAAGGGAGGTGACATGGTAAGACACCTAAAAAATTTTTTTGACCTTGTGAAAAGAAGGATGGCTTGGAGTAGAGAAAGACTTGAAGCAGGGAGATCTGGGAGAAAGATATTTATTACAATAATCCAGGTATAAAGGGCAACTAGGTGGTACAGTGGATATAGCACTGGCCTTGAAGTCAAGAGAACCTGAGTTCAAATCCTGCCTCAGACGCTTAGTAGCTGTTTGATCCTGGGCATTGCCTCCAATATAAATAAATAAACCAGGTACAAAAGGATAAAAGCCTGAACCAGGCTAGTGGGTGTGGGGGCAGGGAGAGAAGGGAATGTATACTAATGATTCTGTGAAGGTAGAAATAACAAGATTTGTTAATGGGTTGGCTATGTGTGATGGTTCAAGAGTCAAGGATGACTCTGAGGTTGAAGCTGGTTTACTGGGAGGGTGATGGCAGCCTCAACAATAGTAGGGACATTCAGAAGAGGGGAGTGTTGGAGGGAGATTACAATGAGTTATGTTTCAGAAATGTTGGGTCTGAGATGCTTACAGCATATGCAGTTCAAAATATTTGAAAGTCAGTTGGAGATGCAGGACTGTAGCTCAGGAGAGAGTTTAGGGCTGGCTATAGAGATCTGGAAGCAGAGGCACCAAGACAGCTTTCTCAGGGCAGTTATCTATGAAAGAGAGAAGAGATATAGAAGCGTGAATAGTAAGATTAAGTGAGGTTTTTTTTAAGGATGGGGAAGAAATAATCATGCTTATCATCAGCAAGGAAATAGCCAGTTGATAAGGAAAAATTGAAGATAAGAGAGAAAGTGCTTATGTATGATAGTGGGGAGCAATCTGCTGGAGAAGATGTGAGGGAATGGAATCAGGGTACACGTATAGGATCTGGCTTTGGCAAGAAGAAGAGTCACATCTTCATCTGAGCCTAGACTGAAGTTATAGTAGGGGCATGTCTGAATGATGGAGGAAGAGGAGGGGAGAAATTGCTGAATGTCCTCAGATTTTTCAGTAAAATATAAAGAGAAACTTTTAGCTGAGAGGGTGGGGGAGGGGAGTTAGTGGGGGAACTGAGGCAAGATCAGAAGATTTGAAATAACCCCTGTGGAGAGTGGGATAGCAAACCAATTAGGGAGGAAGAGAATGTTTTCCTTGCTCGTTAGGGCCCAGATGAGATTAGATAACATAAATTTGTCATGGACCCAGTAAGGACAGTTTCACGATTTCCTTTAGCTCTGCTCAGCAGCACGTGAATAGCAGTGAAGGAAGTATATGAAGGGTGTAACACAGGATCAGAATTTGGTGACAGAACAAGGATGGAAGATATTCTAGAGTAGAGGATAGTGTAGAGTTCACCAAGTGAAGGGAAGAGAAGAAGGTTTTGAGAAAGAACAGAGGTGGTGGGTTCAGAGGGTGTGCTAGTAAATGTTTAACAACCAGCTCTTTAAAAGTGTACTCAGTACACACATTTACATTTAATGTAATTATCAACATTTTTTCTCCATCATTTTCTTAAGAAAACTAACAAAACAGTAAGTCAAGTCTTGATTTATAGTATTTGACAATTTCTGAAGCATAAATGCTCATGCTGAATATTTAATAATAGGTTCTCTGAAGCCACTTCAAAATGCATTCAGCAACCCCTTGGTAGAGTAATGAATGTTTCAGTAACAATGAAGACTTGAGTTAGGGATTGTAGGATATAGGGAAAGATAGAATGATAAAAAACTGTGATCAGATAAAAGAATTTTGGGGTGCATGGACAAGGAAGTAAAACATTTGTGGGTAATGTCAAAGTCAAGAGTTTCTTGCCTACACACACCTCTCAGTATAGCTGAGATGGAAAGTAAAAATAGATCAAGGAATTTCAGTAGACTGAGTAATAGAGAAATTAGGATGTTTGAGGGCACATCAATATGATGGTGAAATCACCTTGTATGAGGTTAAGAGACTGGGAAAAGGAGAGCATGAGCCGGGCGAGGAATTCATTAAGGAAAGAAGAGGGAATTTTATGATGCTATATGATCACGTATATAAGATTGACTCAATGTTTTACAGTGCCAATGACAAACTGAAAAGTAGAGGGCACTGGCAGACCTCTAAATCGGATCCTCTATTTTAGGCCAATAATTACAGAAGAACAGAATTTGAGATTTAGAAGGGACCTCAGAGGCTATACAATCCATACCTAAAAAAATGCCCTCTAGAGCATATTGGCATATGACCATCTAGACCTCCATGAAAGGGAGCCCACTACCTCCTATTGCAGCTCATTCCACTTTGGAATAACCCTATTAACAACCCCCACCCTCACCAGGCCCCACCCCTGATCTTATGCCTCTCTCTCTTTTTTTTTTAATTTTAAAAACAATCGGTGTTAAGTAACTTGCTCAAGGTTACACGGCCAGTTATTATTTCTGGGTGTGGTGCTGAGTATCTGAGCCCGGATTTGATCCAGATCATCCCGACACACGCTGAGCCACCTGGCCGCCCCTAAGCAATTGGGGTTAAATAACTTGCTCAAGGCTACACGGCCAGGTGTTTCTGGGTGGGTGCTAAGTGTCTGAGCCCGGGATTCGATCTCCAGGTCTTCTCAACACTGGAGCCGGTGCTCTTACTTGCTGTGCTACCTGGCTGCCCCTCTTATGCCTCTCTTAATGGAACCTCAGATCACATTAGCTTCTTTGGTTCTCTAAGGGCAAACCTAAGACAAAATTGTAACAGGCAGTTTTCCTTTGAAATCATCCCATCCTTGTCTTCATAGCCCATTTCTTCTATGAGCTACTTTTCCCAACAAATCTAGGTCGTTTTCAGGTTGTTCCTGACTCTTCAAGGTCATATTAGCTAGACATAGAATCACATAATTCTTGATTTGGGAAGGGCCTGAGAGTCTAACCTCTACCAAAATCTTGTCTAATGTCACTAATTCTCCTGGCAAACTGGTCATCTAGCCTCTGACTAATCTTAACTCAGTGATGGGCAGCTCACTATTCCCTAAACTAGTCCTTTCAACTTTTGGACAGCTCTAGTTGTTAGGACTCTTTTTGGTTAAGACTCATCTTTCTATGTTTTACATGATTGCATGTGTATAAGCTATATCTGATTGCTTATGGTCTGAGGGAGGGAGGAGGGAAAAGAGGGAGGGATGGAGGGATAGAATTTGGAACTCAAAACTTAAAAAAAAACAGGTATTAAAAAAAAGACTCATCTTTCTGTGTTCAAGTCTGGCCTCAGACACTTACTATCTATGTGTCCCTGGGCAAGTCACTGAACCCTGTTTGTTTCAGTGTCCTCATCTGTAAAATGAGCTAGAGAAGGAAATGGCAAATCACTCCAGAATCTCTGCCAAGAAAACCCCAAATGGGATCACAGAGAGTGAGACACAACTGAAATGAATGAATCACAAAAATTGTTAGGAAGTGTTTGCTTAAGTTGAGTTTTCTGTTTCACTATCACTTCAACTCTTTACTTCTTGTTCTGACCTATGGGATCAATCAGAAAAAAAAATCTAATCCTTCTTCTTAATGACAATCTTTCATACCCTTAAAGATAGCTATCATCTCTCCCTGACCTTCCCATCAGTTCTTTTCTCCAGGTTAAACATCCCCAGTTTTTTCAACTGATTCTCATGTTTCCTCTTGGTTTCCAGTCCTCTCATCATCCTTGCCACATTCCCCTGGAAATTTTCTGTCTTATTAATGTCTCTCCTAAAATGTGGCACCTTGACCTGGAAACAATGTACTATATGTGATCTGATCCAGACAGAGTACAGCAGAACCATTCCTTCTCTGGCTCTCAACATTCTGTGTTTGTTAATCCAGTGCAAAACTGAATTAGGTCTTTCAGCTTCACTGTTTCACTGCTTATTCATATTATGTTTGCAGTAGGCTAGAACAGTTGGCCCTTTTCCAAACAGGGCAACCCCTGGCAGTGCCTCCTAAAAGTATCCCATGTTCTCGACTTTTAAGTTTCTAGTTCCCATTTTGTCTCTTATGCCTGACTTAAGTCCTATTCTTTCTGCTAGGGTAAACGCAAAAAATGAACTCAAGCTGATGTGCTAATGGTCAAAAGAGTTAGTTCTCCAGATGGTATTTACAATTTAACAGAGGCCTTCAACCCAGTGTCTTACACAAAGTATGAAAAATCTGGTAATTTCAGGCTCTACCATCAGGCAGTTATGGGAGAAATGTTTTTGGGCAAGAAGCCTTTAGGTATCCCTCAAATTGTGCCATGAAAGGAAACTGACTATGAGTGCACAGTGGGTAAATAAAGATTCTCCAGACTCTCTCTAAACTGGTCCAATTGCAATGCAAATTCCTCAAAATAATCATTTAGCTGTTTGCTTGTTTTTGGGGGGAGAATATATTTTTTTTTGCTGACAAGTACAATCAAAACGGCAAAGAACATGGACAAACACATTTCATTGTTATGACATATCCTGTAAAAAGTCCACCTTTTTGTTTGCAATTTGTGCAGAGACAAATGGGAAGAAGTGAGAACTGGTGATTTGCCCTGTTAAAGTGGGTCCTCAGGCTTCAAAGTCTGAAAGTTAATGGGGGTAAGACATGCTGGCTGCCCTTGGTAATAAGCAAGGGAAAGAGTGAATTCTGGCCAAAGGGACAGGAATGGATAACAAAAGGAACTTTTAGCAATCTGAACACTCCCCCTTTTGGTAACTGATTAAATGGTTCTAGGCCTGCTACCAGCATGAGAAAACGCAACCCTGAAGCTTCTATGTCCAATAGGAAGAAAGTCTCCTTTCAGAGAAGGAATATTCTTCACCTGGTTTGTGGTAGGTCTCTATAGGAAATCTAAGGCAGGGACTCAAATAACTAGGGAATGTAAAATAATTCATGTAAATTGTCACTCCTGACAATATGGTGCGGTTTGCCTTTTAGGAGAGTGAGCCTTCATAGTGCCAAAAGTTTCCTTAAAAGTGTGTGTGGGCTTACCAAGCTCCACCCTTTAGACATCGACTCTGGCAAATGAATAAGTGATCACATCACTAGTCTTCTGAGTGCTGGAAACTCACTGTAACTGTATCCGGATGGCATTTTTAAGCATCCAACTACCTAATTCGAGCTCTGAACTGGTGCCTGCTTGCATGTTTATTGAAATGTGTTATCTTAAACAAAACAAAAAAGGAAACTTGAATCTCATGTATATACAATTGCATGCTAACCTCTAAACAATTTCCTTTGATGCCCATGCTGTAATTATTTATCTAAGATATAAATCATGATCCCGCTGACAAAACTCTGTGTTTCCCCCAAACAGAAGGATGCTTTGCAAATCCCTTCTTGTAACTATTTCATTTTTTTTTAAGGTAAGATATTATCTGATACTTCCGTAAACAAAACTTCAGGGGATCCAATCCAGTGGAGTCTTAAACTGAATGTGTCACAACGAAAGCACATGTGTACATCAAATAAACTTAAACACACAAGTAAACTTAAGTTTCAACTTTAAGAGATTCAAAACCAAGAACAGCTATTTTTCCAGTCAGTGGATCTTACGGAGAAAGATGCCAAATACATTTCCCAAGCCAGCTAAAAACCTCCACTGGCACCTAATCATTGCCAGATGTTTAGAAGGCGCACCAAGAACATCACAAAATCATGGAGCAAACACACACTAACAACTGCAACATACCAACCTCCCCGGCTGGTAAAATGCCCCAAAGAAGAAAAACAAAAATATAGGAAAGAGGCTGGGAAATGCTTGAGAAAGTTAAAGGAAAAAAAATGACTGGGAAGAATTATTATTACTCTCCTCTCCTCACCATATTTTTTCAATTAAAAAGTTGGAAACTGGAATCCGTAAACAACTACTTAGAGTTTCGAACTCCTTCAGAGAGACAAGAGGGGCGGGGGGCGGGCGGGAGAGAGACTTCCAAGTATTCACATGTAGTCTGCAGGGTGCATATTCCTCCTCACTGATACACATGAACTCGCACACCCACGCATGCGATGTGCGTGGGTGCCCCAAAGGAGTGGGCAAAAAGTCCATACGGGACAGCTACCGAGCCTGCTGCCTCCCTCCCTTCCTTGGTCCCCATGCTCTCCAGCAGGAGTCTGGAGCAGGTATCTCTCTCGCCCCTGCCCCACACTGGTCGGCCAGGTACTGACAGATACCCCCCCTTAGCCTAAAGGCAGTCAAGAAAAGCTGAGAGATGGAGCCTCCGCAGGCCCCCAGGTGCCCACCCGCTCCTGGCCTGACCTTTCATGTTGACAGAAAAGGGGAGCCGCCTGGGAGACTTGGAGCGCCGCTTAGACTGAAGTTTGCCGGGGTCCTCTTTCTTATTGTACTTCCATGTTCAAATACCGGTGGGACGGTGCTGCTGCTGCTGCTGCTGCTGCTGCTTCCCAAAGCGTCTGTTGCTGCGGACTGCTAACTGTGCCTGTTGCCTGTCCTGCTCCCGACCAGTCAGTCAGAACTCTGAGCTCGGGCTCTACGTCCCAGGCTCTTTCCAGTCTGAAAACTTGGAGATCACACACCACTCACTCACCCGACCCGACGAAAGGAGGAGCAACTCACAAGAGCATCCCCTCCCCTTTTCACCCAGTCTCCAGAGCCAAGGGGAGAGGGCGGCGAGAAACCTGGGGGTGGTAGCTACAGAGCTCTTTCCTCTCAAGCAACTTGATCCTGTCCTCTGCTTTCTCTCGCTACTTTTTTCTGTCTTCCAATGTCTCCCTCTGCGTGACACCCCGTGTTTACTGGGTGGGTGTCCATCCCTGAGTCTCCCAAATTACTAGGCTGCCACCAGTGACCGCCAGAGCGCTTGGGAAGATCTGTGAATTGCTTTGCTCTCTGAGGATCAGAGACTAGAGTTTTAAGATAAGTTGGATGTGGTTCAACAAGTTAACGGCTCATTCTTGAGTCTTAAGGTGGCCTATCGAGCGTAGTGAACGCCGAAAGTTCATTTTAAACCGATACAGTATGAAAAGAAAAAATCAAAGCAACAAATACTCCATAACAAAAATTATTTAACTAGTACATGGAGAATGTCTCTGTATAGGTGATAGGAGACCTGAGTGCTGCATTGGAATCCTGGTCAAATATGAAGACCGAAGAAGAGGCTTCATAGATGTTGCTGTAGGGAGGGGGGGAGATCTTCTCTTTCTCTTTGCACAGCTCAGGGAAAGACATGGGCAAAAACTGCATGGAATGAGAAGGCACAAAGGGCCTGAAATCCCTATAAATGAAGTATCTGGATAGCTAATATCAAGGACGAGCTTAACCACCTAATTATTTCCTTTGGTACTTGCGCCAACGACTTAACATACGGAGAAAACAGAGAGCTAAAAACAAACAAACCTTGCTTTCAAAAAAAAATACCTTCCCACCTACTACCTGGAAATAATCAGAAATGCATATTTATTTTTTTGGGCATTGGACTTGATCCATTGCTTTGTAAAAGGAGATAACTATTTCAGGACATTATTTTAAGTTGCTTTGAACAACAATAATATTTATTTACTCTAGGCTACATAAGAAAGCAAAGACAGCTAACACTGAAATCAGGAATTCTAAATTCAAGTCTTACCTCTTACTTATTCTGGCTTCATGGCCTTGGGCAAGTCTCTTGTCAGTGCTCTAGAGAATTCTAAAAGAAGATCCAACCTGCATTGGGAGAGGGGGTTTCCTCACCTACAAAAGGACAGATCCATCCCCTTCTCTTTAAAGTTTACAAAATGCCTTATGTGTATTCTCCCCTTTGGTCCTCAGGATCCTGTGATCTAGTGGGTAGTATATGTTGTTATCCCCACTTTACAGTCAAGAAAGCTGAGACAGAGAAAAGTTGAAACAAACTTAACAGGTAGGGAAAGCATATTATCCTCCTGTCCCCTGACCACCATGGTTTTTGATCTGTGATCTCATTAGTGTAGGGAACATCTGATAAGAAAATTCTCAAACATTGAAGTTCTTTTGATAGCATCTCTACAACTTTTAGTCTTAGGGAATTGTCTAGGGAGCTGAGAAGTTAAATGAGGTGCTCAGGATCATATAGTCTACGTATCAGAAGTGAGATTTGAATACAGGTCTTCCTAACTCTGGGAAAGGCCTTCTAGTTATCACCCTATATTGCCTTTAATTTTACAGATGGGGAAACTGAGGCACAGAGCAGTTAAGTGATTAAAGTCACATGGGCAGCAGAACTAGGAATGGAATCCAGCTCTTCTGATTGTGTCTCCAGGGATTTTTCTATTACACCAGGCTGGTTTTTCTATATCCATTCTCAATTATTTAAGGAAGTCTATGTGTTTGCCTGTGTTCTCAGAAACCACTGGAAACAGACCCCTTTGCCAACCTGCCTTTAAAATAAATAAATCAATGGAGGTCCAGCAAAGTGGCATATTTTGGATGAGTATTTTGTTCAAGGAATATGAAATATTAGCAAAATATGAAAGTACTGGGACACCGACAACTTTGGAATTTCTCCGCGAAATAGCTGCTTTTCTGTTTGCCCATATAATATAGTTCGAGGAAATATAATGTGACACAATAAAATTCAATAAGAACTCTCAAGCAGAAAAGACATTGGACAGGGACAAAGAACAAATTAGATTACTTATGCTGTTAATGTTGATATGTGATATATATTCTTCCATTTTACTAAACTTTGAAAAATTGGAGTTTATTGTTTTGTATATGATGTTATTCCTTATCTTGCTCATTTGATTGTTTTCATTCAATTCAGATAGTTATTAAGTTTATCATTTTAAAATTACTTTCTAAGAAATAAATGTGAAGAGGCAACTGAATTCATTTTTTTAAGCAGAAAAGTCTGTCTTGTAGTAATGAGTAGCTAATATTTCAGGAAGTATCTCATAAGCCTTATCTCTGATTCAGCCTTATCATGGCTGAACATCTGGGGAAAGAATCTGAAAAAACAAAACAAAACGCCAGACTTCATGCAAACAAGGAAGAAGGGAGAAATAGAGCATCTTTATTGTTGTTCAGTTTTTCAGTCTTGTTCAATTCTTGATGACCCCATTGGTTTTCTTGACAGATACTGGAGTATGCCGTTTCCTTTTCCAGATCATTTTTACAGATAAGGAAATTGAGGCAAACTTAAATGACTTGCCCAGGGTCACACAGCTAGATGCCAGATTTGAATTCCGGAAGAGGAGTCTTCCTGACTCTAGGCCTGGCACTCAATCCACCTAGCTGCCATAGAACACCTTTTTTGTTTCTTGTTTTAATGTCTGGTATAGTAAAAATAATACTGGACCTAGAGTCCTCACAAAGCCAGGGTTTAAACACCTGCTTTAGTTTCAGGCAAGTCACTCCTTCTTTGAGCCTCCATATTCTCATTTGTAAAATGAGGATCATAATATATTATCTACTCTTAACGGTTGTTATGGGAAAAGTACTTACTTTATGAACTTCAGAGTGCTATATTGATGTCAGCTATTATAATTTGAGTTAAGAACTCATATATCCGCACCTTTCCCTTCTGTCCATCCTTGTGTAAACACATATCTCTGAAATCTCCCCTTTCAGCTTCTGTGTCTCCACTGAATTCTGACTCTCTATACCTCTCCCCAGAACTATTGCAGTACTCTTAAAGTCAGCATTCCAATTTCCAGTCTGTCCTACTGTGACGGCAGCCACACTGGAATACCCAGGATGGCTGCTAGCACAAGTTCTTAGATCTGCTTTAGTAGGAAAGATAGCTATTCAAGGAGTCAAGAATCTTTTTTAATTACATTCATTAGTTCAGGGGGGAATCAACACAATGAACTTCAGAGAAAATAAAAAAAAGAAAATAGAGAAAAGACAAGCAGAGGGATAAAGGCCAATCAACAGACATTTCTGTCTGAGAAATTAGCACAGATCAACAGATAGATGCAATTATCTGACCAGGTCAATACACCCATAGTTACCAAAGACAGAAGTACCAACATCTAGGTTTTTCAAAGGGGGGGAAGACAGGGGTGGAGAGGAGGGGGGGCCTTAATGGCTCCTTGGAGTATCATTTGGTCAAATCACAAGAATACTCTTCCAATGAGTGAGCCCCAAAGCAAAATGCTAACTTCAGAGTATATATACCCTTTTTTTTAGAGCCAGAAGGTATTACAACCCTCCTGACTCAGTGCCTAATTAGAAATGAACAAAAGGTGTGAAAGTCTTCCTACAAGCAAGTCTCCCTAAGCAAGGTTCCCTTAATGGGCTCCACCTGAGGCCTATTAATGGATGGGGAAGATCTTATACCCCATTAACATTACACCTACTTCTAATTCATTCTATAATCATTGCCAATTCCTAATACATAGGTCATTTATCATTTTACTATTCAAAGGCTTTGAATGGTCCCCCATCACATGCCAATTAAATTGTAAATTCATCAGTTTGTCATTCAAGGTCTACAATAATTTGATTTCAATTTACCAGTTAATGATGATATGTACTGGACCTACAATTTCAAAGATATGGGGAACTCCCAGAGGGTGGAGAGAGCTGGACAGAGCTGGCCTCTAACCTGTGGAGGGCTAGAGTTCAGCAGAGCAGGCTAGAGACAGGAGAGTGAGGAATCAAACAGAAGTTTAATTTCAAAGTGAGGGAAATGGCTTGGAAGCAAGGACACCTGTGCTGGAGCCCTACCCCCTAGTACAAGGGTCCCAAGGCAGTGTGGGGAGATCCCAGTACTTATACCAATGGCTGCTAATGAGCTGTAGTCCTGACTTTGAACTCCTTACTATCCCTTGTGTTAAACTCCATCTTTCTACTCCATGAATTCCCATTGGCTGTTCCCCCTGCCTAGATATATTTGATCCTGGTGGCAATAGGGAGCCACTGGAATTTATTAAATAGGAGAGCAACCTGTGCCTTAGGAAGATCACTTTGATAATTGAGTAGAAGAAGATACACTGGAGGAAGGAGAAACTGGAGGAAGAGAGGTCAAACAAAAGGCTACTGTAATAGTTAAGGCTTGGGGGGCGGTTAGGTGTCACAGAGAATAGAGCACCGGCCCTGGAGTCAGGAGGACCTGAGTTCAAATCCGGCCTCAGACACTTAACACGAAAACTAGCCATGTGGCTTTGGGCAAGTCACTTAACCCCAATTGCCCTCTGTAGCAGCAAGCACCCCAAGCGTCCTCAGGGTTTGCAGCTACCACAGGTTCTTGGATCTGCTTTGTTAAAGGAAAGCAACTCAAAATGGGTTAACAAGCTTACTTTAATCAGTCAGACATATATCGTTTACCTTGTTCAGGAGAAAAGGTCAGCACCCTGAACCTCAAAGTATACAGGCATAATTATCAAGACAGAAACATCAAGTAGACAGATTTCCAAACTGTCCAACCATTACATCCATACCCAGTCAACATCTGGGTTTCCACATTCTGGGTTTTTCAAAGCCGGGGGACTCTCAACAACGGCTTCCCAGAATTCAGATCAAATCACAGAACATTTCTCAAAGTGAGTCCCAAAACAAAGCTACACATCAGGGCTTATATAGCCTTCTCCTGGCTCAGAGAATGTAACAACCTTATTGACCCACTGGCCAATCAAAAAGTATCTACTGAAAAACAAGCCTCCCTCCCCAGGCTTCTGCTGCACTTTAGCCTAGGGGCAGGGAAGATCTTTAAAATTTACATTCCCATTACA